>NC_090022.1:174627616-174927616 GCF_037176765.1 Anolis sagrei
GAGAGAAAAAAAGAAGAAAAGGGAAGGAAGGAAAAAAGGAGTGAAGATAGGAGGGAAGAAGGAGAGAAAGAGGGAGGGAAGGTTGGCCACAGCAACGCGTGGCGGGTACAGCTAGTGTATATATGAAAACCAACACCAACAACACAATATGAGACTATGATGCCTCGTTGTTATTGCTGTGCGCTTCCAAGTAATTTCTGGCGATCAACTCATGGGGTTTTCTTGGCAGAACTTATTCAGAGAGGGTTTGCCACTGTTTTTCTCGGAAGCATCAACACCCAAGATGTCTGAAAACTTGTAAAAGCATTCAAGGCTATCCAGCTGTTGGTTTATTCGGACACCCTGGAGTGCAGATTACACAGTACTAGGTGGGGACAGATTGTCTGACTTGCCTAAAAGTCAGCCACTTGTGTGTTTCTTAGGAAAGCGCAACTGTCAGCAGTCTCTGAAGCACCACCATGGTTTCCCTGCAAAGCGAAGGCAATTTACATTTGTAGTCAGACAGGTTCCCTGAATCCCAGGTTGGGAAAGCGGGACTGGAATATGAATGCCACCACTTTTTTTCCTTGAGATCGGTCTCCCTTAACGCAACTTTTCATTTCAATTTTTAAACATTTATTTCCTTGTATAACATGATCATATCTCGTCCCCTTCTACCTACCAATAGTAGTACACAAAAATGCTTTTTGATTAAGTCATAAAGCCCTAATAATAAAACAAAAGATGTCACAAGGATTTCCTTATACAGTCAACCAAAAAGACTTGAAAGTTTTACATTATATTCCCTCTGCAATCTATATAAATAAAAATGTAATGTTCGTTTGTGGGATTAACATAACTCAAAAACTGCTGGACGAATTGCTGCCAAGTTTGGACACAAGACACCTAATAACCCAAGGAGTGACCATCACTAAAAATTATTTTGTCATTTGGGAGTTATAGTTGCTGGGATTTAGAGTACACCCCAAATCAAAGAGAATTTTAAACTCCACCAACAACGGAATTGAACCAAACATGGCACACAGGACTTCCATGACCAACAGAAGGTGGGCATTGACTTTGAGTTTTGGAGTTGTAGTTCACCTACATCCAGAGAGCACTGTGGACTCAAACAATGATGGATCTGGACTAACCTTGGTACAAATACTCCATATGCTCAAATGTGAACACAGATGGAGTTTGGGGAAAACAGACCTTGATATTTGGGAGTTGAAGTTACTGGGGTTTATAGTTTACCTACAATCCCAGAGCATTTTGAACCTCACCAACGATAGCATTAGACCAAAACTCCCACACAGAACCCCCATAACCAACAGAAAATACTGTGTTTTCTGGTGGTCTTTGCGACTCCTATAACCCCCTTAGAGGTCCCAACCCCAAATTGAGAAATACTGCTTTAAGACCATCCAGTCCAACTCCCTTCACCAGGGCAAGAAAACATAATCAAAACCCTCCTGACAAAGAGCCATCCAGCCAAAGATATAGATAGGTATATATGATTCACACACACACACACACACACACACACACACACACACACACACACACATATATATATATATATATGTATATGACAGATATAATATAGATTTGAAAGAGATCCCTAAAGGACAATTATATGTTGCATGTTCAGGAGTAGGCAAACCAGACACTCTCCACATCAACCCTGACAAAGAAACAGCAAGAAATACTGTTTACCCACAAGCATAAAGAAATTACATATATTAGAAGCCAACACTTTCTCATTACTTTATTTTTGAGATCACCAGACTGGGCCACAGCAACACATGGCAGGGGATGGCTAGTATATTCAATAAAATTGTGTTTTTTGCCCATTTCCTTAACTATTGTTAGTCTCCCAATCCCCATGGCTGTCAGAGCTATTTATAATGCCTTTTTATATCATATCATCACAGATATCCCTTTTAAAAATTTCCAAATTGACATGACAGCTACTACTAAATAACTGATGAAGCATTTGGAAGTTGCTGTTAATCTCCCCGGAATGAGCTGGACCTTCTTTGTGATAGTCTTCGCCTTCTGCAAGGGTCTCTCAAGCCTAAAGAGAATAACTGACTCGGGCTATATGTACTCGGGCTATACAGGCAGCCCTGGGTTACAAACATCCAACTTACAAATGGCTCATAGTTACAAATGAGGGGAGGGAAGGGGGAGGAAGGAAGGAAGGAAGAAAAGTGAGGGGAAGGAGGAGTGGAAGCAAGGAGGGAATGAAGGGAGGAGAAGGCGAGGAGAGGAGATGAAAAAAGGGATGGAAGGGGAAAAGGAGGAAAGAGAGGGCAAAGAGGACAGGGAAGGAAGGGGAAAGGAAGGTAGTAGAAGGCAAAGAGGAGAGCAGAGAAGAGGAGGAAAGAAAGGAAGGGGGAGGAAAAAAGGAGAGGAAGGGGGAGGGAAGGAGGAGAGAGGAAGGGAGGAAGAAGTAGGCAAAGAGGAGAGGAAGAAAGGTGGGAAGGAAGGAAAGAAGGAAAGAAGAAGGAAGGAAGGAAGGAAGGAAGGAAGGAAGGAGAAGGGAATGAGGAGGAGGAAGGGGGGAAGGAGAAGGGAATGAGGAGAGAAGAAGGAGGAAGGGGGAAGGAAGGAAGGAAGGAAGGAAGGAAGGAAGGAAGGAAGGAAGGAAGGAAGGAAGGAAGGGAATGAGGAGGAGGAGGAAGGGAGGAAGGAGAAGGGAATGAGGAGAGAAGGAGGACGGGAGGAAGGAAGTAAGGAAGGAAGGAAGGAAGGAAAGAAAGAAGTAAGGAAGGAGAAGGGAATGAGGGAAGAAGAAAGAAGGAAGGAAGGAAGGAAGGAGAAGGGAATGAGGAGGAGGAAGGGGGGAAGGAGAAGGGAATGAGGAGAGAAGAAGGAGGAAGGGGGAAGGAAGGAAGGAAGGAAGGAAGGAAGGAAGGGAATGAGGAGGAGGAGGAAGGGAGGAAGGAGAAGGGAATGAGGAGAGAAGGAGGACGGGAGGAAGGAAGTAAGGAAGGAAGGAAGGAAGGAAAGAAAGAAGTAAGGAAGGAGAAGGGAATGAGGGAAGAAGAAAGAAGGAAGGAAGGAAGGAAGGAAGGAGAAGGGAATGAGGGAAGAAAAAGGAAGGAAGGAAGGAAGGAGAAGGGAATGAGGGAAGAAGAAGGGAGGAAGGAACGAAAGAAAGAAAGAAGGAAGGAAGGAGAAGGGAATGAGGGAAGTAGAAGGAAGAAACGAAAGAAAGAAAGAAGGAAGGAAGGAAGGAGAAGGGAATTAGGGAAGAAGAAGGGAGGAAGGAATGAAAGAAAGAAGGAAGGAAGGAGAAGGGAATGAGGAAAGAAGAAGGAAGGAAGGAACGAAAGAAAGAAAGAAGGAAGGAAGGAAGGAAGGAAGGAGAAGGGAATTAGGGAAGAAGGGAGGAAGGAATGAAAGAAAGAAGGAAGGAAGGAGAAGGGAATGAGGGAAGAAGAAGGAAGGAAGGAACGAAAGAAAGAAGGAAGGAAGGAAGGAGAAGGGAATGAGGGAAGAAGAAGGGAGGAAGGAATGAAAGAAAGAAGGAAGGAAGGAGAAGGGAATGAGGGAATAAGAAGGGAGGAAGGAATGAAAGAAAGAAGGAAGGAAGGAGAAGGGAATGAGGGAAGAAGAAGGAAGGAAGGGAGGAAGGAAGGAAGGAAGGAAGGAGAAGGGAATGAGGGAAGAAGAAGGGAGGAAGGAAGGAGAAGGGAATGAGGGAAGAAGAAGGGAGGAAGGAAGGAGAAGGGAATGAGGGAAGAAGAAGGGAGGAAGGAACGAAAGAAAGAGGAAGGAAGGTGAAGGGAATGAGGAGAGGAGGAAGTAAGTAAGGAGAAGGAGAAAGAAGGAGGAAGGAAGGAAGGAAGGAAGGAAGAAGGGAAAGACTAGAGAAGGAGGAGGAAGCAGGGAAGAGGAGGGAGTGAGGGAGGGAAGGGCGGGCCTCACCGCTCTGCCTGCCGCCCACCAGCTCCGGAGTGCCCAGCATGAGCTCTCCTCCGGGGGGCAGCGAGACCAGGAAGCGTCCGCGCGGGGTGCGGAGCGGGCAGCGCAGGAAGGCCTCCCCCATGGCGAGCCCTCGGAGCCCGGCGCCCTTCGGCACGAGACGCTGCCCTGCTTCTCGACCTGCGGCAGGTGGGCTCGGGCGCCTCCTCGAGGGGGCGGGGCGCAGGGAAGGGCACGCCCCTCCCGAAGCCCCGCCCCCTGTGAAGACCCCTCCCTCCTTTCCTCCCTCGGAGGAGAAGCCCCGCCCCGCTCCAGAAGTGGGACAGAAGTAGTTCCACCCAAAGTGCCTGTTCTGCTCCCTGCCTCCTGCTCCAAGCTCTGCTCACGGGCTGCAGTGGATGCCTTCCCAGGACAGCAGCAGTGCAGGCCTTGCACGCTTCTGACATCAATGTACCCTTCCACAGTACAGGCACTCCCCAGTTACACACATGCAACTTCTCTCCTCTTTCCCTTCTCCTTCCTCCCTCCCTTCCTCCCTCATTCCCTTCTCCTCCTTGACTAATGTAAATTGAGATAATTTCCTATAGAGTTAATTCAGTTTCTGGTCAGCAAATGTTGACAGATGTCAACAGATGTCAACATTGCCCTGACACGACAAATAAATAAAAATTTCTCTTATCACTGTCACACTTCTTATCATAGTTTACTAGGCATGTCAAGGGCAGGCACTTTTTACCATATGTGGTGGTCATGTAAAAAAGCTGGGCACAAATACATAGGATTTTAGAAGAAATTGTTAAAGTTATATTTGAAACGAAACCTGATTTCTATCTGCTTGGGATGTTAGATGAACAACTCGGTAGAAAACATGGAAGGTTATTTCTATAAGTGACAACAGCAGCAAGAATGGCATACGCTCAAACATGGAAAGACTCAATTCTGTCACATAGACTTATGGAAATCAGCAACTTGCAGAAATGCATAAACTTACTGTGTTGATTAAGGAGAAATCTCTAACTTTAAGACTGGGACTCATTTATTGTGTTCTCCCAGCAAAGATTATTTATTTATTTCCTATATTTATACCCCGCCCTTCTCCCCTCAAAGGGGGACTCAGGGCGGCCTAACAAAAGCATCATAAGATGCTAGCATCATAAAAACAACCACAGTACAATCAAAATATTAAAAATTAAAACAACAATTAAAACAATTAATTAAGACACATCCATTAAAATCAAAATACAAAAACCAGTCCGGGTCAATTCATTGCCATAAGCTGTGTGATCTTCTTCCACTTGCTGCTCACTGATCAAATGCTTGGTCCCATAACCAGGTCTTGATTTTCCTTCTAAAAGACAAGAGGGAGGTGGCCAAACTGATATCTCAAGGGAGGGCATTCCATAGGTGGGGGGGGGGGGGGCACTGCTGAGAAGGCCCTGTCTCTTGTCCCCATCAACCGTGCTTGCGATAGTGGTGGGATCGAGAGCAGGGCCTCTCCTGAAGATCTTAAACTTCGTGATGGTTTGTGGCAGGAGATATGTTCGGACAGGTAGTCTGGGCCAGAACCATTTAGGGCTTTAAAGGTTAAAACCAGCACTTTGAATTGTGCTCAGAAGCTGATCGGTAGCCAGTGGAGTTGACGTAACAAAGGAGTTGTATGTTCCCTGTACGTCCCTCCGGTGAGCAACCTGTCTGCTGACCGTTGAAGCTTCCGGGCAGTCTTCAAAGGCAGCCCCACGTAGAGTGCATTGCAGGAGACTATTCGGGATGTAACAAGAGCATGGACCACCATTCGGGGGGGGGGGCTGAGTCTGAGTGAAAGAGGGTCTACCCTAGCAAACCTTTTGTATCGTTACCCCAATACCCCCATGCATATGGGATATATTGAGCATAGTGATCAGATCATGATACGAATAAACATAACAGTTTAAATAATGCACCAGTAAGGCCTTTTCGTGAACCACCATGAGAATTTCGGGGGGGGGGGGGAGCTGAAGCCCCTCAAGCCCCCCCCTCCCCGCCCCTGGCTACATGCCTGACTGTGGCCAAGTCAGACTTATCAAGGAACAGGCACAGCTGGAGGAAGACCGGGATCGCCTCCCACCTGGAAACCGATGTCCTCACTGCAGGAGAAGATGCAGGTCAAGAATAAGGCTCCACAGTCACCTACGGATCCACCGCCAGAACACGGAACTTGGAGGACCATCATCCTTGGACTACGAGGGATCACCTAATAAAAAAGTATTCTAGAAAAAAAATATTTTAAATATTTTGTTGTTTTGTTTTGTTTTTTGTATATAGGTGTTAATAAAAAATAATTAAAAAAAGAAATTCTGGAAGTTGATGTCCAAGGGCCTTTCCAGACAGCATATCATGGCAGAAAATCCCACAATATCTGCTTTGGACTGGGTTATCTGAGTCCACACTGCCCTATATCCCAGTTCAACGCAGATAATGTGGGGTTTTCTTCAGCTGTGTGGAAGGGGCCTCTGAGTATCCTGGAGGACCAAAGTTCAGGGAACCATTGCAGAGAGAGAGATGTTGCTATAGCTCTCGGTTTGATTGAAACACCTTCCACTGAGCCGCCGCTCTCCGTTGATTGGTGCTGGAGCCGGCCAATGAAGCTGCGCGCGCCCCCCACCTCTGTTTCGTTCTCCAATAGAAATTCACGGACTGGTGAGTCAGCCAATAAGTAACAAGCAAGCGGAAAACACCGACCAATGGAGACGAAGGTCGGCTCGGGCGGGTCAGGGGCAGTATTTCCTGGTTGAGGAGTGAATGGGGCTGCCGTTGGTGGCGGAATAAGCATCTTTGGGGTGAGCCAAACAAGGGAAGGAGTGGGCAAAAGAAGGCTCAATGAGGGGAAAGAGGGCAGGCCCAGCTGGTGGGAGCAGGGCTCTTCCAGGGGCCTGGCTGCTAGGCTTCTTCTCCTGGCTATAGCTCTCTCCTCTCCCTCAGGAGCCATCCCCTTCGCCCCCTTCCTCGCCATGGAAACGCTCATCCCTGTCATCAACAAGCTGCAGGAGATCTTCAACACCGTGGGAGCAGAGGTCATCCAGCTGCCCCAGATTGTCGTCGTTGGCTCTCAGGTGAGATTTTCATTGCCTTCAGCCCAGAGATAGGCAACTTGTGGCCCTCCAGGGGCTGCTGGGTTGCCACTTCCACCAGGCCTGGTTCGTAGCAGCCAAGGAACAAGGTCTGAGGGACTACAAGTGGGCCCTCCTTCCTCTAGAAAAGCCCTCCTTAGAATAACAGAGTTGGAAGAGAACACTTGGGCCATCTTGTCCAATTCCCTGCCATGCAGGACTGGCATTATTATTATTATTATTATTATTAACCTTTATTTATACCCCACTAACATCTCCTGAAGGACTCGGTGCAGCTTACAGAGGCCGAGGCCAAATACAACAGCAAAACAACAGCATAACAAATACAACAATAAATAAACTCATAAAACAAAGCAATAAGCATTAACTGATAACAATAGACATTAAACAATAACACCAATCAAAGTATATGTTAATATCTGATCATTCCTCAGATACATAAACCCATTTTCCTAGTTCCAACAGACCTCACTTTCTCTGAGAATGCTTGCCATAGATATAGGTGAAACATCAGGAGAGAATGCCTCTAGAACATGGCCATATAGCCCAAAAAACCTACAACAACCCAGTGATTCCAGCCATGAAAGCCTTCAACAGTATATGTACTTACTTTACTTAGGCGATCCCTCGTCTGAGTAGGATAGTTTTCCAGGATCAGTGTTCTGGTGGGTCCGTAGGTGACTGTGGAGCCCTATTCTTGATCTGCATCTTCTCCCACAGTGAGGGCATTGGTTTCCAGGTGGAAGGCGGTCCCGGTCGGGGTTGGCTTGACGCACCATCCTCCTGGCACTTCCTCTCTTTTGCCCTCCATTCATGGCTCTTCAAATACTGCAGCACTGCTAGTCACAGTTGACCTCCAGCTGGAGTGCTCAATAATAACAATAATAATAATAATACACTTTATTTATACCCTGCCACCATTTCCCCCAACGGGGACTTGGAGCGGCTTACATGGGGCCAATCAACACATTAAAATACAAAAAAAATAAATAAATACAAATTGCAGTAAAATTAACAACATAACATTAAAAAGTAATACATCTGCGAAGCTGTTTAGAGTGGCTTGTAGGTCTTCTTCTCAATGCACACAGATGACGTTGTCATCAGCATATTGGAGTTCTATAACAGATGTTGTTGTAACCTTTGTTTTGGCTTTCATTCTGCTGAGGTTAAATACTGAGGTTAAGGCAGAGACTGCCTTAACCCAGGTGTTTTGGACTTCAGCTCCCAGAATCCCTGGCCATTTGACATGCTGGCAAGGACTTCTGAGAGTCGGAGTCACACACGCCTGGAGGGTTGCAGGTTGAAGAGGCCTGCCTAAGGATTCACTCATAGCATCCTATCTCTAACAGTGGGCAGACATACTCTTTTAAGAAATCTATAAGAGGTCATCAAGGCAGCAGCCATCTATGTTGTTTATCATCTTGTGCCCAAAGACATGCAGCCTGCCATCCTGGAGGTGCAATTAAGCAATCGCCTTCTCATAACAGTGAGCCCTATATCTTGGTCAACCATTTCATGATTTTTTTTTTATCCATCCAGGACTTATAACTAATTAATTTCAATGGCTGACTCCAACTAGTCATAGAACCGTAGGGTTGGAAGAGACCTCAAGGCCATTCAGTCCAACCCATTCTTAGAATCATAGAATTGGTAGAGACTACATGGGCCATTTAGTCCCAAATTACAGGAAAGGAGATTCTGTCTGAACATTAGGAAAAACTTCCTGACTGGAAGAGCTGTTCAACAGTGGAACCCTCTGCTTCGAAGTGTGATGGAAGCTTTTACACAGTGGCTGGATGGCCATCTGTCAGGGATGCTTTGGTTATACTTTTCCTGCTTGGCAGGGGGTTGAACTAGATGACTCATGTTATCTAGCTCTACAAATGGGGTTGACTGAATGGCCCTTGAGGTCTCTTCCAACTCTATGGTTCTATGGAGTCAGCTATTGAAATAAATTGGTGATAAATGCCAGATGGATAAAAAAGCATCATGAAATGAAATGCTAGATCACTATATAGAGCTTACTGCTATGCGAAGATGATAGCTTAGTTCAACCTATCATGTGTTTGTGCGGGACTGTGTCCCTCTTCTCTCGAGCTGGTCATTGACCGTAATAAAGTGAACTTGAACTAGTTCAACCTCCAGGATATAAAGCAACATATCTTTGGGCACAAGACGATAAACAGCAGGGATGGCTGTGGCCTTGATGACCTCTTATAGACTTGTTAGAAGGGTGCATCTGCTCACTATTAGGATGCTATGAGAGAAGCTTTAGCTAGACCTATTTAACCTGCACCCCCCCCCCCCAAGGTGTTTGGGACTCTGACTCCCAGAAGCCCTAGCCAGCTTGTCTAATGGTCAGGAATTCTGGGAGCGGAAGTCCAAAACACTCGAAATGCCATAGGTTGTGTAGTCTGTTCCTCAACCTAAACACAAGGAGGGGTTTTCTTCATCAGCCCTCCCTGGCCAGGCCCTAGGAGTATTGGACTATAGTTCTTATAATCTCCCATCTGCCTAACCGACATTGAGTTGATTTTTTGTGGGCTTGCTTATAGGAGAAATACTGCCTGGATTCACCCCAATAACCCTTATCCTTGCCCTGCCACTAACACTACCTCTCTCCACAGAGTAGTGGGAAGAGTTCGGTGCTGGAGAGCATCGTAGGCCGGGACTTCTTGCCACGGGGCTCTGGTGTTGTCACACGCCGTCCCCTCATCTTGCAGCTGGTGCATGTTCCCACATTGGAGGAGAGGAGGCGGGCAGCTACGGGAGAAAGCGGTAAGGGGAGATGGTTGGGCTTGTATTCGATGTTGCAGGATGGTGAGAAAATCATGCCGGTGCAATGATGCTTGGGAACTAATTCTGGAAATGACTGAGACTCTTTGGTTCAGTATATGGAGTGGGGGAGATGCCTTTGCTAACAATATGTCGCATTTGGATCATAATTCCCATTAGTTCCAGCCCTAATGCTCAATATTCAGGGATGATGAAAGTTGTAGTGTCAAACATCTAAAGCAGTGGTTCTCAACCTGGGGTCCCCAGATGTTTTTGGCCTACAACTCCCAGAAATCCCAGCTAGTTTACCAGCTGTTAGGATTTCTGGGAGTTGTAGGCAAAAAACATCTGGGGATCCCAGGTTGAGAACCACTGATCTAGAGGGTGCCAGTTTGGGAACTGCTGGGAGCCAAACATAACTTAAAGTAAAACAATTATTTCGTATTTCTTCCTTGCCCTCTGTAGTGAATTCCCTACCTGTTGGGCTAGGAAAAGTCTAAAAATGTAGGCCCAAGAAGTTCAGCAGCCATTTTGGAAATGAGAGGAGTTAGTGATTGGCTGGGAGAGAGTGGGCAGAGCTTAACTTAGAAAAGAAAAAAATGACTTTAAGGGGGCGTTTTAAAACCCTGTCAGCTGAGATTGAATCTGGGTGTCAAGGGAGAAGGAGTTAGGTGCTTGGAGTGGAGAAGAGATTAGTGAGAGAGGCCTAAAGTTGGTCAGTTAGCTAGCAGAGATAGCTAGTGGGAAGATTACAGCTATTAGGAAAGATAGCTGGGGAGTGGAGAGACAGATCCCAAAGGAAAAGGACTGTCTGTGTAGAGTTTGGGGTTACTTTCAGAGAAGAAATCCTGTCAGTAATCTCTGGAGGGAGAAAGGAGTGTTATTTGTAACTAAGTTGGAACTACTGAAAGAAACCGCACACTTTTAAGACAATCTTTCAAACCAACTAAGCTTAATGCCTATTTTGTTCCAGTTCTCTTAATAAACATCATTGTTTTATTGTTCACAACATCTGCTTCATGTGTGCCTCTATGTAAGAAGTTTTAAAAGCAATCTACTGAAGAAGTCAAAGGTTTAATGGTGGCAGCGTATATTCTAAAGAAGAAATCCTTTCAGTGTTACCTCAGTGCACAGACCTCAGTGTGAATCCAGCACATTCTAGCTAAAGATACCTGTAGTAAGCCTAGGGCTTTATGTTGTTTTTAAGTTTTGGTGGGTGCCAGAGTTCTTTCAAAAGGTTTTCCGGACAAAAGAAAATTCCAGCTTCATTCCAGATTTTTGATTTTGGGTTTTAATGACCAGAAGCCACATTCCGTTACAACTGGTGTTCAGCTTTTGGGATTTATATACCCAATTAAAGCCTCCATCTATTATATTTGGTCTGCAGCTGTTGGGCTTTGTTCACAAATAAATCCTTAACTATTATACCCTCTCACTGCATTGTAGAATAGAACCAGAAAGACATTTTTTATCTGAAATCAAAGAGCTGTCCTTGTTCTCCTTACTCATCTTTTTCTAGGGTTATATACAAGGGTGGCTTTTGTGCATTTTATATTTTTGGAGCTTTATTAGAATTGTGAGATGATAGACTTTATAAGACAGTGGTTCTCAACCTTCCTAATGCTACGACCCCTTGATACAGGTCCTTATGTTGTGGTGACCCCCAACCATAAAATTATTTTCGTTGCTACTTCATAACTTTAATTTTGCTACTGTTATGAATTGTGATGTAAATATCTGATATGCGGGATTTATTTTCATTCACTGGACCAAATTTGGCACAAATACCTGACATGACCAAATTTGACTGCTGGTGGGGTTGATTCTATCATTTAGGATTTGTAGTTACTGGGATTTATAGTTTATCTACAATTAAAGAGCATTCTGAATGCCACCAACAATGGAATTGAACCAGACTTGGAACACAGAACGCCCATGACCAACAGAAAATACTGGAAGGGTTTGGTGGGCATTGACCTTGAGTTGTAGTTTACCTATATCTGGCAAGCACTGTGGACTCAGTACTCAATCTGCCCAAATGTGAACACTGGTGGAGTTTGAAGGGAAATTGTTGGGATTTATAGTTCACCTACAATCAAAGAGCATTCTGAACTCCACCAATGATAGAATTGGGGCAAACTTCCCACTCAAAACCCCCATGACCAACAGAAAATACTGTGTTTTCTGATAGTCTTTGGCAACCCCTCTGACCCTCTCACGACCCCCCCCCGGGGTCCCGACCCTCAGGTTGAGAACCACTGTTATAAGAGGTTTAATGCTATTTGTCCACCATATTCGTAATGAGAGAGCGTAATCTACTGAACTCAGAGAGGATTGGGTTCATGAAGTCTACAGTAAAAACTGAATGTGGGTCTAAATTTGGGTTTTGGCGGCACCCTCAGGATGTAAATATTGGACCTCAGCACTGATGTCTTCAGCAGCAACCAAAACAAGCTTACAAATAAGTATCCACAGAGCCCAGTCTATCCCTAAGTCAGCATATCCAAACTACAGGGCTTTTTTTCTTTCAGTTTCCTTATGGGTCTGAGGAAACATTTTTGGGCTGCAGTATCATGTGTGGTGGGTGGTAGTGGGTGATGATGAGGTTTTTGAACATCTTGTGATTTGTCTTTTTTTGACTGCAGGTGTCCAGGCGGATGAGTGGGCTACCTTCCTTCATTGCAAACACAAGGTACAGACTGGGTGATGTTAAGGACTCCACTGGCATTCAGAGCCATAGGTGGGAGAGGCAGCTGTTTCATGTGCCCAGAGTGTAGATACTTGAAACTGATTGGGAACTCTCTTCTTGGGGACAGTTACTTTTACCTGAGTCTTGGGGCATCAAGGTCTCAGGGGTGAGGCCGGTTCTTCCTTCTCCCCACCAGCCCATGTTTGGCCCACAAACAATCTGTGTTAAAATGGCAGAAAGCTTTTCCCTCCTACAGCATGTAGCAAAATCAGAACATACTCCTTGGTGGAAAATGGTGCTGGAAAGATAGCTTGTCATGGCCTTTTTGCTTTTGCTTGCTGTCTTGTTTTTTCATTGCTTTGAGAGAAAGTTTCTCTGCCCTACTGTTGTTGTGGCAGAGTAAAAGGTGCCTTTCCCAACCCTAAACAACTTTACTGTTGGTTTTGCTAACTGGTTACTAAGTGGTGCGACTTACAGGGAGCGGTCAACCCCCTTGTTTAAGGAGATACATTGGCTGCTGTTCATTTTCCGGTACTAATTCAAGGTGCAGGTTCTTACCTACAAAGGTTTGGGACCCGCCTACCTGTGTGACTGCATTTCTGTGTACAAACCCACACAATCTCTTCATTCATCTGGAGAGGCCCTGCCCTCACTCCCGCCTCCCTCGCAGGCGCGATTGGTGGGGACGAGTGAGAGGGCCTTCTAGGTGGTGGCCCCCCAACTCTGGAACTCACTTCCCAGGGATATCAGGCATGCCCCAACATTGGCAGTCTTTAGGAGGAGCCTGAAAACGTGGCTGTTCCAGTGTGCCTTCCCGGAATAAGGAAATAATACCCAGCAAAATGTCCTCAGAATGCACTTTAACTATTCGTTGGATTGCGCTCCCCTCACTTCTTTTAAAACCCTCCTACCAGATATATCCAACCTTGTTCATGCCCAGCGTTTATTTTTTAATTTTAAATTATTACGTTTGGCCTTGCCATAGGTTTTTAAATTCTTGTGTGTTAATGTTTATATGTGATTTATATTAATTGTATTATTTTTGTTTATTGCTTTCTTGTTTTATTGATGTGTTGTTGGGCTTGGCCTCATGTCAGCCACTCCGAGTCCCTTGGGGAGATGGTGGCAGGGTATAAATAAAGTTATTATTATTATTATTATTATTATTATTATTATTATTATTATTTGCCTACCTGGTTTTTCCCTATCCTATTTTATTCATGAAGTTCAAGGACTCAAACAAAGAGGACTATAGGCCTGGACTGAGGATATGTCAAGTCTGCCTCCCTTCCTGATAGGAAAATCCCTCCCAGTTAGCAAGGGAATTTTACACACACACATCTTTTGTCCATTTTCATTAGATTTCCTTTCATTGTTAACTTTGTTGACTCTTCCTTTAAAAAAAAGGATTTCAGGTTTACTTTAGTAGGAAAGAATATCTCCTTTGTTCCTGATCAGAGACTGAGGGATGAGGGGAAATAAAAAGAGTCCAACATTTTTTTTATTAGTTACTTAGGCGATCCCTCGTAGTTCGATGATGACGGTCCTCCAAGTGTAGTGTCCTGGCGATGGGTCCGGACGTGACTGTGGAGCCCTATTCTTGATCTGCATCTTCTCCTGCAGTGAGGGCATCGGTTTCCAGGTGGAAGGCGGTCCCGGTCGGGGTTGGCTTGACGTACCTTCCTCTTGCCACGTTTCTCTCTTTTGCCCTCCATTCTTGCCTCTTTAAATTCTACATCACTGTTGGTCACGACTGACCTCCCACTGGAGCTCTCAAGGGCCAGGGCTTCCCAGTTCTCAGTGTCTATGCCACAGTTTTTAGGTTGGCTTTGAGCCCATCTTTCAATCTCTTTTCCTGCCCACCAGCATTCCGTTTTCCATTCTTGAGTTCAGAGTAGAGCAACTGCTTTGGGAGACGGTGGTCGGGCATCCGGACAATGTGGCCAGTCCAGTGGAGTTGATGGCGGAGTACCATCGCTTCAGTGCTGGTGGTCTTTGCTTCTTCCAGCATGCTGACATTTGTCCACTTGTCTTCTCAAGAGATTTGGAGGATTTTTCAGAGGCAGCACTGATGGAATCGTTCCAGGAGTTGCATGTGACGTCTGTAGACTGTCCACGTCTCGCAGGCGTATAGCAGGGTTGGGAGGACAATAGCTTTATAAACAAGCACCTTGGTATCCCTACGGATGTCCCGGTCCTCAAACACTATCAATATGTCAATATGTACTGATGTTTTGAATGGGAGTCATTTCTGAGTCTTCTTGGGTAGGGTGGAAGTCAGGTTGCTTATTTACATTGTAAACCATTTTTTTTCTTTGCTGCATCTTTTCTTGCATCTTTGACCCCCTGGCTCTTTCCTGTTGCTCTTGGAAGGAGAAGGTTTTTGTTGTTTTTGTACGGAAAATCTGGAGGACCAGGTTTTTCTGTTAGTTCAGGTTGCTATGATACAATCTTGACATGTTACTTTCCTCTTCAAAAAGTTATATGTTGAGAAACTATGTAATTTAGAAGTGGGGTTCATGTGCCCTCCAGGTAAGATTGAACTACAGTTCTCAGCAGTCCTCAGAATTGTTATGCACGCTAAGGTGGCTCAGGGTTGCAATCCAAAAACACCTGGAGGGCTATACACCTTCTGTAGTCCTCTGCTGCCCTATTTGTCCTTCGTTTCTCCTTTTCTGTTTCCTTGTTAGTCCTGTTGTGAGGACTCTATTTGCCCCAACAAGAGGCAAGATGAATGTCAAGATAGTGGAAGAAGAAGGCAGAGGAAGATGCGTCTATATTGTCCTTGATCTTCTCACCTTGATAATCAGTGGGGTATTGTGTCTTGGGTTGGACTAGGAGAGGGTTCCAATCCCATTTGGGCATGGAGTGCCTGGCTTTCAGCAAGTTCCTTGTCCTAAGAGATTTTACAAGGTTGTTGTAAGAATAAAAATGGGAGAAAAGTCCTGTATTCCTCCTTAGAGGAAACCGACAACATGGAAGGAGCTGTTCAAGGAGCTCCACTGGCTGCCATTCATTTACTGGACCCAATTCAAGGTGCAGGTTCTTACCTTCAAAGCCCTGAACGGTTTGGGACCCGCCTACCTGTGTGACTGCATCTCTGTATCCGAACCCACACGATCTCTTCGTTCATCTGGAGAGGCCGTGCTCTCGATCCCACCAGCTTCGCAGGCGCGATTGGTGGGGACGAGAGAGAGGGCCTTTTCGGTGGTGGCCCCTCGACTCTGGAACTCACTCCCTAAGGACATCAGGCAGGCCCCAACTCTGGCAGTCTTCAGGAGGAGCTTGAAGACGTGGTTGTTCCAGTGTGCCTTCCCGGAATAATGATCCCATTGCACTTTGTCCTCAAAAGCACTTTACACCTTTAGGTCTGCTCGGATGTCTTCCACAAACGCCACTGTCACCTCTTCGTCCAGGCTTCAGCACTATTACAATTTTAATTTTTACATTTGGCCTTCCCATAGTTTTAATTATTTGTTGTCTTATTGTTAATGCTATATGTTTATCGTTCATGTTTTATTTTAATTGCGTGCATTGTTGTGATTATTGCTTGTTCTGTTGTGTTTGGGCTCGGCCTCATGTAAGCCGCACCGAGTCCCTTGGGGAGATGGCAGCGGGGTACAAATAAAGTGTTATTATTATTATTATTATTATTATTATTATTATTATTAAACAGCTGCTTTTCAGAGGCGATGGAACTGCTGTTGGGTGTTGAATCTGGCAGTCATAATTTAGGTCTTCCTTTTTCACCAGACATTTACTGACTTCCGCGAAATCCGACAGGAGATTGAGATTGAGACTGAACGGACAACCGGGACCAATAAGGTATTGGCATCGTGAGCTCTCTACTCTGCCAGCTGTATGGGTTATACTACTTGAAGATATATATCAAATAAAATATCAAATATAAAATATAAAATATAAAAAATATATAAAATATCAAAAGATATTTAGCCACCTGCACACCTTCTATTTTTATCAGTTTATACTAATTTATGCAATGCTTTTGATACGAAATAAAAACTTGAAGATGAAGGATGGGGACCTTCTCTAACTCTGGGGTTCTTTTTTGATGGCAGGGGATCAGCCCAGAGCCCCTCTACCTGAAGATCTACTCTCCCTATGTGCTGAACTTGACTCTTGTGGATCTTCCAGGAATCACCAAGGTAGGAATCAGAAGAAGACAGACCTACAGAGGGACAGCCTGCTTTGGTAGACTTCTTAATGAACAGCAGTCAGCCACTTTGCATGTATGCCAACATGCAAAGTGGCTATAGATCAGGGGTCCTCATATTTTAAACAGAGGGCCAGGTCACAGTCCCTCAAACTGTTGGAGGGCCGGATTATAATTTGAAAAAAAAAATGAACGAATTCCTATGCACACCTATTATTTGTAGTGTAATTTTTTTAAAAAAACAATACAAATTAAAATGAAGAACAATTTAAACAAAAATAAACTTATTAGCATTTCAATGGGAAGTGTGGGCCTGCTTTTGGCTGATGAGATAGGGTTGTTGTTGTGGTGCTTCCAAGTAATTTCAGACTTAGGTTGACCCTGACCAAGGGCCAGGTAAATGACCTTGGAGGGCCGTATCTGGCCCTTGGGCCTTAGTTTGAGGACCCCTGCTATAGATCATTGAGGAGTATTTTAGAGGAAAAACTCTGGCTCTTCACCTTTCCTCTCATTCCCTTCTTTCAGCCTTCTATCTCCCTCTCTTCCCCACTAGACTGGCGAATAGCAAGTGAGGAGTGCAGAGAGAAAAAAATATGAGGTGTTGCGGGATAAAATTAGTGGCTTATAAGAAGTTTCATTTTTACTATATTAATTTTGGAAGATAGGATTTCGGCAGAATAGGTCTACCTTCTGCATGAAAATAAACTCTGTGGCGCAGTGGGTTAAACCTTTGTGTCGGCAGGACTGCTGACTGAAAGGTCGGTGGTTCGAATCTGGGGAGCGGGGTGAGCTCCCATCTGTCAGCTCCAGCTTCCCATTCGGGGACATGAGAGAAGCCTCCCACAGGATTGTAAAACATTCGGGCGTCCCCTGGGCAACGTCCTTGCAGATGGCCAATTCTCTCACACCAGAAGCGACTTGCAGTTTCTCAAGAGTCGCTTCTGACATGAAAAAAACCCAATCATGAGTTGGTTGTTCTTGGTGAAGGGGGCACAAAATAAGGGTAAAGGAAGAGGGGAAAATGGTATAATAATAATAATTATAAAGAAATAAAACATGCATAAGTAGATAAAAGGTGTGTGGTAGAGATATATGTAGTATAAGTTGTAATGCAGTGTTTCTCAACCTGGGGGTTGGGACCCCTGAGGGGGTCATGAGGGGGGGTCAGAGGGGTCACCAAAGACCATCGGAAAACACAGTATTTTCTGTTGGTCATGAGGGTTCTGTGTTTGGCCCAATTCTATTGTTGATGGGGACCAGAATTTCCTTTGATTGTAGGTGAACTATCAATCCCAGCACTTATAACTCAAATGTCAAGGTCTGTTTTTCCCAAACTCCACCAGTGTTCACATTTGGCATGTTGAGTAACTGTGCCAAGCTTGGTCCAGATCCATTATTGTTTGAGTCCACAGTACTCTCTGGATGTAGGTGAACTACAGCTCCAAAACTCAAGGTTGATGCCCATCAAACCCTTCCAGTATTTTCTGTTGGTCATGGGACTTCTGTGTGCCAAGTTTGGTTCAATTCCTTTGTTGGTGGAGTTCAGAATACTCTTTGATTGTAGGTGAACTATAAATCCCAGCAACTACAACTCCCAAATGACAAAATAAATACCCCAAAAACCCACCAGTATTCAAATTTGGGTGTATCGGATATTTGTGCCAAATTTATTCCAGTAAATGAAAATACATCCTGCATATCTAATATTTACATTACAATTCAAAGCAGTAGCAAAATTACAGTTATGAAGTAGCAATGAAAATAATGTTATGGTTGGGATTCACCACAAGATGAGGAACTGTATTAAGGGGTCGCGGCATTAGGAAGGTTGAGAACCACTGTTGTAATGGAAATTTAAAAATAATAATAAGAAATATGTTTAAAGATTTTTTTCTTTTTTTACTGTTAGATTGTATCTAATATGACATACTCATTTGTCTAAGATATTGTAAAAAGAGCGAAGAATATATGCTTATACATTTTGTTTGATAAATTTATAAATAATTTAAGAAAAGAAAGCCAAGAAACTGAAGACACATAAAACTGTACAGCATGCAATAATGAGCATAGTATTCCTGAGATGCATAAATAAAAATATACTTGCCTTCAAAAAAAATAAGGAAAAAAAAGAAAAAATACCAAACCTCAATAATTGGGGCTGGTGGTATTGAACAAGCTGAGTGATTTAGGATGCAGTTGTCCTCATCCTTACCCCCCACATGCTGTTTTGTTCTCTGTACAAATAGGCCCTGGCCTTTATAAAAGGGAAGTCTGATTGTAGCTCTTTGGAGCAAGTCTTAGACAAGGAAGTTGAACTGTGCCTTTAAAGGTGTACCTGATAGTTTTACATCAGCCAGAATCAGCTCCAGAATTTGGAGGATATCTAGGCGAGGCATTCATATTTGGTCTCTTGTAATTTGAATGGAGGTGGCCATGAAAATGAAGGGCTTTCTCCCATTACCACCTTGTAAAGCAGTGGTTCTCAACCTTCCTAATGTCGTGGCCCCTTAATACAGTCCCTCATGTTGTGGTGACCCCCAACCATAAAATTATTTTTGTTGCTATTTCATAACTGTAATTTTGCTAGTTATGAATCATAATGTAAATATCTGATATGCAGGTTGTATTTTCAGTCACTGGACCAAAATTGGAACAAATACCCACTACGCCCAAATTTGAATACTGGTGGGGTTGGGGTTGGGGGATTGATTTGTCATTTGGGAGTTGTAGTTACTGGGATTTATAGTTCACCTACAATCAAAGAGCATTCTGTACTTTGCCAATGATAGAATTGAACCAATCTTGGCACACAGAATTCCCATGACCAACAGAAAATACTGGAAGGGTTTGGTGGGCATTGACCTTGAGTTTGGGAGTTGTAGTTAGGTCACCTACATCCAGAGAGCACTGTGGACTCAAACAATGATGGATCTGAACCAAACTTGGCACGAATATTCAATATGCCCAAATGTGAACACTGGTGGAGTTTGGAGAAAACATACCTTGACATTTGGGAGTTGTAGTTGTGGGATTTATAGTTCACCTTCAATCAAAGAGCATTCTGAACCCTACCAAGTATAGAATTGGGCCAAACTTCCCACACAGAACCCCCATGACCAACGGAAAATACTGTGTTTTCTGGTGGTCTTTGGCGACCCCTCTGACACTCCCTCACGCCCCCCCCCCAGGGGTCCCAACCCCCAGGTTGAGAAACACTGTTGTAAAGCAAACATAATACTATTTTTAAAACGAGAATGGTATTAATTTTAAAAAGGTGGATCATTTCCCGGAAAATGCACTTACAGTGGAAGTATACTGTTAAATTACCGTATATCCTCGAGTATAAGCCGACCCGAATATAAGCCAAGGCATCTTATTTTACCACAAAAAAAACTGGGAAAACATATTGACTCGAGAATAAGCCGAAGGTGGGAAATGCAGCAGCTACTGGTAAATTCCAAAATAAAAATAGATTCCAATACTATGACATTAATTGAGGCATCAGCAGGTTAAATGTTTTTGAATATTTACGTAAAACTGTAATTTAAGATATGACTGTCCAATTGATTAAACCATGATACCAACCTTTTCAGTGTAAATATGTTTGCATATCCTTCCAATAATAATGAGAGTAAAATAATAAATGTAATAATAATAAAGTAATGGAAATGTAATAACAGTAATAATAGAGTAAAATAATAAATGTAATAATAACAATAATAAAGTAAAATAATAAATGTAATAATAATAATAATAATAATAATAATAATAATAATAATAGAATTAAATAATAAATAAACTTGACTCGAGTATAAGCCGAATGGGACTTTTCAGCCTAAAAAAAGGGCTGAAAAACTAGGCTTATACTCGAGTATATACAGTACCTGAGGATATAGAAAATTACTAGAGAGCATATTTTGTCATTATGTAGGTAGGTGAAGGCACAAGCAGCAGTTCTACGGGTATGGGGAAAAGACATACAGTAGTCAAATTTGAATAAAAATCTTAAGACTGGTTTGACCTTCTGGGGCTCTTCTTTAATCTATCATTAATATTCACCTTTGTGTTGTTTCCCAGGTGCCTGTTGGGGATCAGCCTGCTGATATTGAGGTTCAGGTCCGAGATATGATCCTGTCCTACATCTCCAACCCAAACTGTTTGATCCTGGCTGTGACCGCTGCCAACACTGACATGGCCACATCAGAGGCTCTAAAACTTGCACGAGATGTGGACCCTGATGGTAGGGTATCTGGGCATGTTGTATTATGAAGGAAGCATTTGGTAGTCAGGGTAGTAAGTGTTTGGGTCTCATGGACCAAATCGCAGAAAACTGGAGTCCAAATAGTCCCTGAGTTATGGACAAGCTAGGTTCTGTAGGTTTGTTCTTAAGCTGAATTTCTATGTAAGTCGGAACAGGTACTTTTTAAAAGCGCAACTCCAGGCATGTTATGACAGTATTTCCTGCCCAGTTTACTGTATTGTTGCACTTTCCTGCGCTCCTGTAAAAATGTATTGCACTCATTGAATCTGTAGCCTCAGCTATGTTTCTTTCAGCCGTATTGTTTTTATATTGCTTTCAATTGTGTTGTTATTTGTTTTTATCTGATGTTTTAATTGGTTAAAGTGTTTTACATGTGTGTTTAATTGTAATCTTAATTGTCCCTTGTAAGCCGCCCCGAGTCCCCTAAGGGAGATCGTTGGCGGGGTATAAAAATAAAGCTATTATTATTATTATTATTATTATTATTATTATTATTATTTCTTCTTATTTTCTGTCCATGTGATATTGGAATTTTGAAAAATGTGGGTTGTCATGGAAATAAGGTTTTGTGATAATTATTATTATTAGTATGATTATTATGTTTATTTATATCCTGCTTTTTCCCTCTTCAAACAAGACTTAAATTGGCTTACAGTAAAACCAATATAATGCAATTTAAAACTGAAAATATGCTAACATTAAAATAGAATTTAATATTAACGGTATTAAAAATAAACCTTTTAAACCCGTAAAACTGTATAAATACCTATTCATAGCTAAAACTACAGTACCCCAACTGGTTCTTAGAAACCGCCTTCTTTACAAGCCTGTCTTACTAAAAAGGTTTTAGCCTGCCATTGAAAGGATAGCAGAGGAGGAGTCATTTTGGCATCCCTGGGCAGGGAGTTCTAGATTCGCGGGGCAGCCACCGAGGAGGAAGGCTCGATAAAGCTTCAGTGGATACCCCTTTTTTTCATGATAACTATTTCAGAAATGAATTTCCCTTCCTAGGAGATTTCCTCTCACTTCATATGGTCTCAGCACTGTTTGTAACTAGGAGACAGATGTACCGTATATACTCGAGTATTAGCCGACCCGAATATAAAGCGTGGCACCTAATTTTACCACAAAAAACTGAGAAAACGTATTGACTCGAGTATAAGCCGAAGGTAGGAAATGCAGCAGCTACTGGTAAATTTCAAAATAAAAACAGATACCAATAAAATTACATTAATCGTGGCATCAGAAAGTTAAATGTTTTTAATACTTACATAAAACTATAATTTAAGATAAGACTCTGATTCTAAGCTTCTTCAATGTAAATGTGCTTATATATCCTTCCAATAATACTAAAGAGAGTAACATCATAAATGTAGTAATAATGATAATAATAATAATAGAGTAAAATAATTGAAATGTAATAACAGTAATAATAGAGTAAAATTATAAATGTAATAATAACAATAATAAATAGAGTAAAATTATACATGTAATAATGACAACAATATTTATTTATTATTTATTATTTTATTTATAGTATTTATTTATATAAACCTGGATATGGGACCAGGCATTTGGACACCCGGGCAGCTAAAGAAAAACCTAATGTCGAGCTGAATCTTGTCGAGATGGAATGGACTTATGAAACTTTGAACGCTGAACTCAGGATTAACCAACTACTGTGTTATTGTATTAATGTGTATTGATATTTTTAAACTCTTAATTTGTAATTGTTTGATTTGTTTATATATGTATGTATGGGTGATAAAGGCATCGAATTGTGCCTTCCTCTGTAAGCCGCCCTGAGTCCCCCCCCGGGGGTGAGAAGGGTGGGGTAAAAGTGACGGAAATAAATAAATAAATAAATTATATTCTGCCCTTCTCACCCTGCAGGGGACTCAGGGCAGATTACAATGTACATACATATACATGGCAAACATTCAGTGCCATAGACACACAACATATATAGACAGGCACTCAGAGGCTATTTAACATTCCAGCTTCTGGCCACCAGGGGAGCTGTCACCTCACCGTTCGTTTGTGACACTGATGGAGTACTTCCTCATTCTTTGCTTGCTTGCTTGCTGGAGATTTTATTGCAACGTAAATTAGTTAAATTAGCCTCCCAGCATAAGCGGTACCTAAATTTACTACTTCATTTCCTAGATGAAACTGTCTTTCAGACTGCAAAGGTCGACAATAAGCTACACAATTTTGGTCAGAAGCTCACTCCGACCCGGGCTGGCTTCGAATTCATGACCTTTCGGTCAGTAATGATCTTAATGCAACTGACTCCCAGCCAGCTGCGCCACAGTCCCGGTGCTTAATAATAATAAATTATAAATAATAGAGTAAAATAAATAATAAATAATAAAGTAAAATAATAATGTAGTAATAATAGGGTAAAATGATAAATGTAATAATAATAATAATAATAATAATAATAATAATAAATAGAGTAAAATAATACATGTAATAATAATAATAATAACACAGTAAAATAATAAATAACCTTGACCCGAGTATAAGCCGAGAGGAACATTTTTAGCCTATGAAAAGGGCTGAAAAACTAGGCTTATACTCGAGTATATACAGTAAGTCAGATGTCTGTAACTCAGGGACTATCTGTAGTGGTCTTTTTGCTAGGGAAATGGCCCTCTGCGTGTGTTGGTACAGAAGGACACACTGGAAGTGCAGGGGAAGGACATATGTTCTCGAGGCTGACAGGCTGTGTTTGGCTGACAGGCTGTGTTTGGCCTCAAAAGGCATCTCTGGATGGATGGGAGTGATGGAGCAGTGATGGGAAGAAAGAGAAAAAATAGAATAGAAAGGTTGGCTAATAAAGGAGCAACTTTGACCTGCTGTTTCCCCATGTTTCAGGCAATATGGAGGTCAGTAATAAGGCATTTGGAATTTTTCAACCATGTGATGCTACAGCTTCTCCAGTGTTTTACTATTAGCCATGCAGAGTGAGGCCTCTAGGAGTTACAGACCAGAATGGTTGCTGACCACAAATTTCCCAAGCTTTGCAGTCATGGGAAGATCTTCTCTACAGGGCGAAGGACCCTGGCTGTGATTACCAAGCTGGACCTGATGGATGCTGGAACAGATGCCATGGATGTGTTGATGGGTCGAGTCATTCCAGTGAAGCTGGGCATCATTGGGGTGGTCAACAGGTGAGTGCTAACAAGGTTAGGGAAAGAAAAGCCGCCTGCAGGAATCTGGTGTTGGCACTTGGGAAGACAAGATGAGTGTGTATGATAACAGTGTCACATCAGTATGGAATGTTCTTGGATGATGCTTTATGTCTGTTGTACAGATTATGCTACTTGAGGATGTAGGATGGGGACCTCCAGCCCTCTTTGCCTATAGGTCTCTATCACCCCAATAATTGGTAAATGGTCCTGGGAATTCATAGATCGAAATATCTGGAGGAAAAAGGTTCCATAACCTTGATTCAGTTCCGAGACTTCACTCTACTTTGTGTTGGCAAGTTTCCCCTTCTGCCCTCTGTTTCTTCTACCAGGAGCCAACATGATATCAACAGCAATAAGAGCATCAGCGAGTCTTTACAGGATGAGCAGGGTTTCCTGCAGAAGAAGTACCCCTCGCTCGCCAACCGAAATGGCACACGCCACCTGGCCAAAACCCTCAATAGGTGAGTGGGATCTGAGACATCTTTCTGTAGATAATTTCTTTCCTTTCAAAATATTATTGACTAGCCGTCCCCTACCACACGTTGCTGTGGTCAAGTCTGTGTATATGTGTGTTTGCATATATATACTGTATATATGTGGTTTTGCGCATGCATTGTAATGTATTTTTTGTTTGTTGGCTTTTAAAGTCTCTTCTGCTGTGTTTTTCAGTGTTTTTATGAGTGATGGTCACTTGCTGGCCTGATAGGTGTCTTGTGTCCAAATTTGGTGTCAATTCGTCCAGTGGTTTTTGAGATTCAGTCATTCACCCTGGCAAGCACTAAATTCTCGATGTTCATATTTATTTATGATATTTATAGCCCGCCTTTCTTAGCCATACGGTGACTCAAGGCGGGTTAAAGATTGGCACAATTTGATGTCAGGCATTCATAAAAGTGCCATTAAAAATAATCAACATTGCAATATAAAACATAAATAAACACCGTTAAAGCATATAATGTATTGTCGAAGGCTTTCATGGCTGGAATCACTCAGTTCTTGTGGGTTTTTTCGGGCTATATTGCCATGTTCTAGAGACATTTCTCCTGACGTTTCGCCTGCATCTATGGCAAGCATCCTCAGAGGTGAGGTCTGCTGGAACTGGGAAAAAAGGGGTTTATATATCTGTGGAATGACCAGGGTGAGACAAAGGGCTTTTGTAAGTTGGGCTAGGTCAGTTGAAAGATTCACACCTAGCCCAACTTACAAAAGCCCTTTGTCTCACCCTGGTCATTCCACAGATATATAAACCCCTTTTTTTCCCAGTTCCAGCAGACCTCACCTCTGAGGATGCTTGCCATAGATGCAGGCGAAACGTCAGGAGAAATGCCTCTAGAACATAGCCATATAGCCCGAAAAAAACCCACAAGAACAAAGCATATAATCATTGGTGTCATCTTGTTAAAAATGTTATCCAGTAACATCGTCTGGCCATTCCATGCTCATCATTCATAGTTCTGTGTTTTCTGTTCCGCTGCATTCTCAAAAGTTTGCTCAAAAAGACAGGTCTCTAAGTTTTTTCGGAGGGAGGGGGTCAATCTAATATCCCTAGGGAGGGAGTTCCATAGCCAGGAGGCCACCGCTTAGAAGGCCCTGTCCTTTGTCTCTGCCAATCGCAATTGCAAGGCAGGTGGGATCGAGATCAGGGCCTCCCCAGACGATATTAAGCTCCTAGATGGTTCAGAGGAGGAGATAGGCTCGGATAGGTAAGCTGGGCCAAAATTGTTTAGGGCTTTATAGGCTAAATCCAGCACTTTGAATTTGTGCACGGTAGCAAATTGGCAGCCATATCTGTAAATAGGATATATTCTCTAAGAGAAATCTGAGTCCTATGAAAAAAGTCATTACTTGTAAGTTACATTTTGTCCATGAATACCATCCAAAAGTGCAACTCTTTAGGACAGGGGTCCTCAATTTTTTTATACAGAGGGCCAGGTCACAGTCCTTCAAATTGTTGGGGGGCCGGATTATAATTTGAAAAAAACATGAATGAATTCCTATGCACATGGCACATATCTTATTTGTAGTACAAAAGACACTTTAAAACAATACAATAATTAAAATGAAGAAATTTTTTAACAAATATAAACTTATTAGTATTTCAATGAGAAGTGTGGGCCTGCGTTTGGCTGATGAGATAAGGTTGTTGTTGTTGTGTGCTTTCAAGTCATTTCAGACTTAGGTTGTCCCTGAGCGAGGGCCGGGTAAATGATCTTGGAGGGCCGCATCCGGCCCCTGGGCCATAGTTTGGGGACCCCTGCTTTATGATATGACCCAACTTGCACAAAAAGTATGATTTCATCTCTTTTGCCCCAACCTGTTCAGTGGAGGAGGCAGTATTTGCTATTGACTGTGAACACCAGTTTTCACTTATTCAGAGCACTGTTCAGTCGTGAAAAATATAGGCTGGCTGTGGCCAAATTACAGAAAGCAGTCTTGTGCTTCCATAACCTCTTGGTGCATTCAACATAGTACAGTCTATTACAGCATTCTCAGTTCAGTCTCCTTTTGGATACATTAGGTTCAAACGGGATCATTGTGTGTCTTCCTGCCTGTTCCCTGGCAGAAGTGTGGACTCCCAAATGTGTTCAACAACCAATAAAAGCAGATGGCTCCTTCGTCTGAACCTGTTATGTACCTTCACATTTATTCCAACACATGTTGCCCTTATCCTAGGGTTTTCTGGACAAGATTAATTTAGAGATTTGATTGCGTCTGGGGCCAAGCAAGTATGACTTGCCTAAGGTCACCTTGTGGGTTTTCAGGAATGGGAGATTTGAACACTGGTCTCCCACAGTCCTAGTTCCACTGAATCCTGTACTCAAGAGGGTCATCTCCTTGAATAGTAAATAGTAGTACTGACTATGTTTTGATCCCCCCCCCCCCCCCAGGCTGCTGATGCACCATATTCGGGACTGCTTGCCTGAATTGAAGACCCGGGTGAATGTGCTCACAGCCCAGTACCAGTCTGTGCTGCAGAGCTACGGGCAGCCCATTGAGGACAAGAATGCCACCTTGCTTCAGATCATCACCAAGTTTGCCACCGAATACTGCAACACTATCGAAGGCACAGCGCGCAACATTGAGACCTCGGAGCTGTGAGTCACCTTTCCTGGCCGGCACAGGCCTGGGAAGGAACAGAAGAGTGGAGCTGAAAGTGGGGTTGAGACGAGGTATCTATCTGTGTTTGTGGGTACATGTACTCACTCTCTGAGGGATGTACCATCTTCTTCCCTGCCAGGTGTGGTGGTGCCCGGATGTGCTACATTTTCCATGAGACCTTTGGTCGTACCCTGGAGTCCATTGATCCATTAGCTGGACTTACCATGCTGGATATCTTGACAGCCATCAGAAATGCCACGGTAAGTGACACATTATGTTGCTGGAAGGTTACTGAGACCACTTCTATATTCCAGTCACAAGACTGTCCCACCTTCTGCCCTCAGCTATATTTCTGGTGTGGCTGTTATAGCTTGTATCTGCCATTGCCATCACCAGGGGAGTGCCCCCTCCTCCTCTCCTTCTGGCCATGTTATGATGGTCTTTTTCTTTTAACTTGTCCTACAAAGCTTGTAGAAGTATAGCCCTTATCTTCCCATAAGCTTATGGGACACAGTGCAGTGATGACTCAGTAACAACACAATGTCAGTTAGAAGAAAAAAATAGAAATCTGCATGGGAGGATTGAATTAGGATATCATAGTCCAAGGATTTTTTTTCACATCCAACTTGTATAATATTAATACACTAACCGTCCCCTGCCACGCATTGCTGTGGCCCAGTCTGGTGATCTGGAAAATAAAGTAATGAGAAAGTGTTGGTTTTGAATATATGTAATTTCTTTCTGCTTTTGGGTAAACAGTATTTCTTGCTGTTTCTTTGTCATTGTTGATGTGGAGATTGTCAGGTTTGCCTACTCTGGAACATACAACATATCATTGTCCTTCTTTAGGGATCCCTTTCAAATCTATGATACTATATCTGTGTGTGAGAGAGAATCATATCTATCTATCTATATCTACGGCAGGAGGGCTTTGATTACATTTTCTTGCCCTGGTGAAGGGAGTTGGACTGGATGGCCTTAAGTATTTTCTGTTGGTCATGGGGGTTCTGTGTGGGAAGTTTGCCCCAATTCTGTCATTGGTGGGGTTCAGAATGCTCTTTGATTGCAGGTGAACTATAAATCCCAGTAACTACAAATCCCAAATGTCAAGGGACTCAAAACTGGCACTGATTTTCTCAAAGTCTGTCACATTCTATTTCTTCTTGCCTTGATGTGTCCCTTTCTTACCGTGATCACAACTTTTTGTAGTTTTGTTGCAAGGTTGCACTTCTGACCTTCTCTACTTTGTCACACTTGTTCAGGGTCCCCGTCCAGCCCTCTTTGTCCCTGAAGTCTCCTTTGAGCTCCTGGTGAAACGTCAGATCAAGCGCCTGGAGGAACCCAGCCTTCGCTGTGTGGAGCTGGTGCATGAGGAGCTGCAGCGCATCATCCAGCACTGCTCCACCTACAACACACAGGTAGGTAGGGGTTCTCAGTCCCTGTTCCACTGTGGCTTGTTGGCAAGGATTCCTGGATTAATAGTGTGTTGGTGAAGCCTTTTCAGATCTCAAGGGCCAATTACAGCACTTCCTAACTTCCTGCTGTTTTGCATATTGAGGAGAGCATGCTTTACATGGTTTTGAATTCCACCGAGCTCCATGGGATTTCTGAACAAGCAGGCAAAGAATTGGGCTGCAAAACTATGTCGGTGTTTGCTTAACCAGCACTGCCAGCCAACTCCCCTGCTGGTTGTAACACCACCTTGGCCTTTTTGTAGAATCATAGAGTTGGAAGAGACCTCATGGGCCATTCAGTCCAACCCCCTGCCAAGAAGCAGGAAAATTGCATTCAAAGCACCCCCGACAGATGGCCATCCAGTTTCTGTTTAAAAGCTTCCAAAGAAGGAGCCTCCACCACACTCTGAGGCAGAGAGTTCCACTGTTGAACGGCTCTCACAGTCAGGAAGTTCTTCCTCGTGTTCAGATGGAATCTCCTTTCTTGTAGTTTGAAGCCATTGTTCCGCGTCCCCTATGACTTCCCTTCACATATTTATACATGTCTCTCATCATATCTCCTCTCAGTCTTCTCTTCTTCAGGCTAAACATGCCCAGCTCTTTAAGCCGCTCCTCATAGAGTGTGTTCTCCAGACCCTTGATTGTTTTAGCCTTTTGAACAACAAGCTATACAAGCTTTGGCATTTGTCATTTTTAACAAGTTCAATGGGTTGTTTTTTTAAAAAATGGCTGTCCTTTCAAATGTGATCTGCTTGAGAAATATACAACCTTGCTCTGCTTGGGTTTTTCCATGCCTTTTGGTGGGTTGTGGAATAGTCTTTGCTCAAATCTGACATTGTTAACTCTTGCCCCAAAAGTGAGGGGAATCAAAACTCCTTGTCTGTTTTATCTTTTAGTCTGGATTATTATGGTTGATTAGGAAAGATAACTGGTCCTGCCTTGCTCATCTTGAAATATTACTTTCAGAGTAGCATGCCCAGATTCCTATGATATCCTTGATAAGGGTGTGCAGATGGCTGTCTGAAGACTACGGCCTAAGGCAATCCTAGATATTGTCTCCTCCTTTGGAAGGTGTTCATGGCTTTTGTCCTCCAGGCTGATATATATATATAGCTGTTTTTAAGAATGTAAGCAAATAAAGTGCATCAAAAATGTGTCATAGCCTCACCTCATCCTTCAGGAGACAAGAATAAAACGCCTCTTGCACTAGGTAACCTCTGAGCCTATAATATATTGCTCTGTAGAATGTTTCCTTTACGCTTCGAATGTGCATACCTATATTGCATTAAACACAATTTGTTCACAGTATCCCAAAGTCAAAATCTTTGTGGATGTCCATTCTTTTTTTTTTTTTAAATTATTTGATATATAGAAGAAAAAGTATAATTTCCAAGTAAAGTGGGGTAATATAGTATTTTGAAGAAAAGTAGGAATACAAGCAGATAGAGAGAAAGAGAAAAGGAAAAAAAATGATAAAAATAAAAAGTGAAAAAATAAAAATAAAATCTTGTGACTTCCTTCTAGACCTGCACAAGTTCAACTTTATTGTCTACGTGGTCTTTCTGATTTTTTCTTAATTGTCCACTCTTGTAACCTATATTGATGTACTATTCACAGTTAAGTTTCTTTACTTCTCTTTTCTAAATATTCTTCTGCCTGTACCCAGTTGGTTTGTTTAACCGGATTTCCTGTGTTCCTCTTAAGTAAGAAAGTTAATTTGTCCATGTCCTTAATTTCATTTATCTTTTTTATCCATTGGTCCTTCTCCGGTATTATTATTATTATTATTATTATTATTATTATTATTATAATAACTTTATTTGTACCCGGCTAGCATCTCCCAAGGGATTCGATGCGGCTTACAACAAGCCGGAGCCCAACACAATACAACAATACAATACATAGCAAATAGAACAGTTAAAGCAGAAAACAATAGCAATAGCAATACAACAGGACATTATTAAAAACTGAGCCGGCCGGAGTGTCGGAGGGATATGGGATTAAAATATAAGTGCAGTGTGCGGTGAGGGTGATCTTGACTCTACTAAAGTGCTTCTGGGCTTTGGTAGTGGGGTTCCTAATCTGAGAAGGCACGTTGGAACAGCCAGGTTTTCAGGTTCTTTCTGAAAACCGCCAAAGTAGGGGCCTGTCTGAGATCTTTCGGGAGGGCATTCCAGAGGCGGGGGGCCACCACAGAGAAGGCCCTGTCCCACGTCCCCACCAAACGCGCCTGCAACGCGGGCGGGATCACGAGCAGGGCCATGTGGGTTCGTGATTTCCTTCTGCTTCCAAAGTTTCGCATAGTTTATTCTAGTGGCTGTTGTCATATACATGAACAAAATATCCTCATTTAAATCCAGTTTTATGTCCCCATCTGTGATACCTAATAAGTAATATTCTGGGTTTTTGGGGGTTTTTTTGGAAATTTCTTTTTAAAAATTTGTTGGCATCCTTCATGAATCCATCTCCAATATTTCTGGGCTTCCCTACAAGTCCACGAAAGGTGGTAGAAGCTCCCTTCATGATCATTACATTTCCAACAATATTTGGATGTGTTTTTATACACGTGGTTTAATTTTATCGGTGTGATATACCACCGGTGGAACATTTTCAGCCAATTTTCTTTAACATCAGTTGCATATGTATTATTAAGTGGATGTCCATTCTGATGCCTATATGTACATTTCATTTTGAGTCGGCAGGTAGAAAAATATATTGACATATTAATTGATATAATCAAGAATTATAGTTGTGTTTAATGGGAACTCACAATGATGTTAATAATATAGGCCGCATACCATCTGGATTCCTTCGTCTTGTTACAATTCTGCCAGTTGTAGACAGGTTATGTCACACCTGCATGTCCTTAACTTTATATATTTGCAAATTCTTTCTGGATTGAGGAACAAATCGTTATTGTAGCCATTTTCCAACTCATTAACCTTCTGATATGCTGATCGACTTCATCATAGGCAATTGTTCAAGAAATTGTTGGGGCAAGAAATTGTATGGTGTGAAGTAAGTGAAGGAAGGCAGGTCCCACGGTATCCATAGTCTACACTTCATGTAGGGAAGAGTTGGGAGAAGGCAATAAGGCGTGGATGGTTATATAATAACAATTTTACAAGGGGTTCTGGTATTCTGATTGCTGACAGTCTGTGTTTTTGTGTGTGTGAAAAGTGTGGTGGTTTTAGTTTACTCTTACATTTAAGTGTAATTCTTCATTAAGTAGTGTTTTTAATAGGTTGCTTGAGAAAACCCTTGCTTTCAAAAGTCAAATCCGTCTCTTAGGAGTTGCTGCGTTTCCCCAAGTTGCATGAGGCCATTGTAGAGGTGGTGACGGGAGTCCTACGCAGGAGGCTGCCCATCACCAATGAGATGGTAAGGAAGGCTGGCTGGTTTTCTTCTACAAGCGAAGGGTGTCTGGCTCCTGTCTCTGTACCTGGGGATGTCCAAGCAATGCTTTTGTTTTGTAGGTGCACAACTTAGTTGCGATTGAGCTGGCTTACATTAACACCAAGCACCCGGACTTCATTGACACAGCAGTGGTCTCTGCCTCGGTGAGCGGTTCTAAGGTACAGGCCTCCCAAAAACGCCACTTATTCTGTCTCTGAAGCTTCACTTCATGACTGACTCCGCTCTGCTCACTCCAGCATTTCTCTGCACTTTCTCAGAATGAATCTGTTCCAGATGGGACCCGGCGATGGAAAAGTGAAAAAGGAGATGAACCCATAACTGAGGACAGGTCCAAGGGGTCCTCCCAGACTTCAGTCTATTCCAGCCCTAGTCGGTCCCATGCAGTCAACCTGCTAGACACGGTCAGCTGGGAGAAAGAAGGTGGGGAGGGGGGAGAGGGGCTGGATTCATAGGAACCCATCCCCGACCTGCTGCATTATTTTTTTAGAAGTGTATTGTCTATGCTGAGTAGCATTTGTAGCCCAATGTATCTGAAGAGCATCCATTAATTGTAGACCTTATCTATATTTAGGACATTCGAATTTACCCGTATATTCTGGCATATATAAGATGACTGGGCATATAAGATGACCCTCAACTTTTTCAGTTAAAATATAGAGTTTGGGTTATACTCACTGTGTAAGACTACCCCTCTTCCAACGCACACCAAATAAAATTTTTGAAAGCATCAGATTTGATTTCAACATGGTAATTTTCCTATTACTGTACCTCCTTCTCTGCCTCTCAGATCTCGCACATGCGCACCTGCACCGCTTCACTGCCGTCTTCAGGAGCGAGATCTGAGAGGCAGAGGAGGAGGTACGGTAATAGGATACAAAGACAGGCCAGACAGGTAAAAGAGGTGTGTTTTTTTGGGCCCAGACCAACTCTATATCTTTTTTCAATACCTCGGGCATCTCGAACGCCTGCAGCTTGTTCTGCCCTTCACTTACACCTTCCCGGTGAGCCGCCCCTTCACCTCACCATTGGGACCGCATTAAGTCCACGAATCCTGATGAATGGATTTTTTTTCACCATACTTGTACAGCGTCGTCCTTAATGCCTTCATACAGTCGCTGCATAGGGATGCGGCCACTGCCATTTTTGAGCTCCCCCCACAATATGCAGCCACCACAGATTCTCCAATTCAGATTGGAAGTTTCAGCACCCGCTCTATAAGACGACTCCCGCCGTATAAGACTACTCTCGCATATAAGACGACTCCCATGCATAAGGCTACTCCAGCGTATAAGACGGCTCCTGTGTATAAGACTACTCTCGCATATATGACGACTCCCATGCATAAGGCTACTCCAGCGTATAAGACGATTCCAGCGTATAAGACGACTCCCACATATAAGACTATTCCTGCATATAAGACTATTCTTGTGTATAAGATGACTCCCACGTATAAGACGACCCCTGACTTTTGAGAAGATTTTTTTGGGTTAAAAAGTAGTCTTATACGCCAGAATATACGGTAGTTTAGTTTGAGGCTGGAATCGTCTATTATGATAGGAGCTTGTGGAGGCTCTTAAACCTGAGAACGAAATGTATTTTTATTCTGTTTCCAGGTTGGTTGTTTTGTTTCCCATGCACTGAAAACAGTGCGGAGGCAGAACTGTAGCCTTAAATTACATTTTGCTGAGTCAGCAGGGGGTAGGAGACATGTATGTTAGTACTCCTGAGGCAGAAATATGGAAATGTAGGCTATCTGCTTCCAACACCCTCTCAATTCCTCACCCTAGCCCATGCCTGCTACACGGAAACTGAGCCAGCGTGAACAGCGAGACTGCGAGGTCATCCGGCGCCTTATCAAGTCTTATTTCCTCATTGTGCGTAAAAGCATCCAGGACAGGTAAACTAATTTGGAAAGGGATTTAGGTCAGGGATGTGGGTCAGATGTAAATGGCATCTGGATCTAGCACTCTCAAATGGGGCCTAGCAAGGTTACACACGCATCCTGAGAGGAGATTCTGCTTGCCTAATAAAGGCTGTTCTCTGCTCTTCATCTTGCAGTGTTCCCAAAACAGTGATGCACTTCCTGGTGAACTATGTCAAGGATCACCTTCAGAGTGAACTGGTAGGACAGCTGTACAAGCCCCAGCTCCTAGACACGCTCCTCACAGAGTCCGAGGACATGGCTCAGCAGCGCAATGAGGCCGCCAATATGCTCAAGGTGAGGGAATGCTTTGACTGGACAGGGTAGCACAAGTGAACCCTGTCTGTGAAATGTTACAGTTAGGGTGGGAAATTTTGAATTGTTGGGGAAAGACTGTGAGTAGCTAACAGTTCTCTGCTGAGAGAGAACTGCATTGGCTGGGCAACTGCAATGCAGACATGCTGGGTTTCACTTTTGCTTACTAAAATGCAAGAAGCCCATTCCATGCCACGTTTAGAACAACTCTGGACCAAAGATAGGTGTGTCATCTTTGGAGCTTTCTTCTTAGGCAGGCCTGCCAAGTTGTTTTCATTTCTAGAAGGTAATTCGAAAACATGACCAGCTGTCACTCTTCCGTGTTGTATTGTCGAAGGCTTTCATAGCTGGAATCACTGGGTTGTTGTAGGTTTTTTCGGGCTATATGGCCATGGTCTAGAGGCATTCTTTCCAGATTTTGTTCAATTCATGGTTTCCTCCTTTCTGTTGAAATTGTCCACATGCTTGAGGATTTCAATGGCTTCTCTGTGTAGTCTGACATGGTGGTTGTTAGAGTGGAAACCATGAAAATGAACAAAATCTGGCTACCAATATTAAAGAACTCTAAAATTACAACAGCAAAACAACAGAGAGGAAACAATCAAGGACATCTAATCACCTCTCAACAAAAGATTAACCCAGGCACTGCCAGGCCATCAAATGCTAATCAAGGTGGTCAGTTGAAACATTCACACCTAGCTCCAGCAGACAAGAGTTCTTTGTCCCACTCTGGTCATTCCACAGATATATAAACCCTTTTTCCTAGTTCCAACAGATCTCACTGAGGATGTTTGCCGTAGATGCAGGCGAAACGTCAGGAGAGAATGCCTCTAGAACAGCATTTCTCAGCCCGGGGGTCAGGACCCCTGGAGGGGTCGCGAGGGAGTGTAAGAGGGGTCGCCAAAGACCATCAGCAGACACAGTATTTTCTATTGGTCATGGGGGTTCTGTGTGGTAAGTTTGGCCCAGTACTATTGTTGGTGAGGTTCAGAATGCTCTTTCATTGCAGATGAACTATAAATCCCAGCAACTACAATGCCCAAATGTCAAGGTCTGTTTTCCCCAAACTCCACCAGTGTTCACATTTAGCCATATTGAGTATTTGTGCCAAGTCTGGTCCAGATCTATCATTGTTTGAGTTTACAGTGCTCTCTGGATGTAGGTGAACTACAACTCCAAAACTCAAGGTCAATGTCCACCAAACTCTTCTAGTATTTTCTATTGGTCAGGGGAGTTCTGTGTGCCAAGTTTGGTTCAATTCCATCATTGATAGAGTTCAGAATTCTCTTTGATTGCAGGTGAATTATAAATCTCAGCAACTACAACTCCAAAATGACAAAATAAATTCTCCTGGCAAACACCACCACTATTCAAATTTGGGCGTATTGGGTATTTGTGCCATATTCCGTCTGAATGAAAATACATCCTGCATATGAGATATTTACATTACAACTTCTAACAATAGCAAAATTACAGTTATGAAGTAGCAACAAAAATGTTATGATTGGGGGTCACCACATGAGGAACTGTGTTAAGGGGTCACGGTATTAGGAAGGTTGAGAACCACTCCTCTAGAACATGGCCAAAAAACCTACAACAACCCAGTTTTAATGTTCTTCTGCAGTGCATTCTAATGCACCTGGTTTGTGATTCTTTCGTGCCCATATGCATTTCACATAATGTCTATGGGCTACCCTGAGAGCTTGGGTTGCACTGAAGGTTGGTTTCTTGAAACATTTTAGCCGTCCTGCAACAAAGTCCTTTTTTCTCTTGCAGGCGCTTCAGAAAGCCAGTTTAACCATCTCAGAGATCCGCGAGACTCAGCTCTGGTGAGCTGCATCCAGAGCTTTGGGGAAATCGCACCTCATTGAATACTACTTGTCCAGAGTCTTATGTCCATTCATTTGTGCAGCACGCAGAAGTCTTTGGAGCTGTTTCCGAACAGGAGCGCTGAGCCTGTGGCCAGGGCTTTCTCTCGTTCCTTTATAGAGTTGAAAGAGCCTGTCCACATTCAACTGGGGGCCTGGGCTCTAGGAAACATTCTGGTGTCAACATTCCTGGACTGAATAGAAAAGCCCAGCTTTCCTGTACTGCCTCATCCATGTCCCTTGCATTCCCAAGCCTGGTAGTCCATCAGTGTTAAATGACTGTTTTGTCCAGTTTGAAATCTGTTTCTTCACCGTTGCACCCTTGGGCCACTCTTTATTCGTGGCAACCCCATCCCCCAAATCTTGGTGCAGTCAGTAAATGTTTGGATCGAGGCAGCTGTGTCAATATATGTGTATGCCCACCAAAGCACTAGGAGCAGACACTCATGTTGATGTGGACCTGCGGGCGAATGCTAATTTTCTTTAGGTGGATAAAGAGGCCCTATGTACCTTTGGATGTAGTAAAACCTGTCTGGATGGGGAATCTACTCTGTGTCAGAGCTGGAGCTGCAAAGGCCAGAGCTCGCTCACCTTGAAGCATATCCCCCACTTTCACCTTTTTCATCCAGGTCTCATGTGCAATGGTGCCATTTACTTGAAGCTGCCACACTTTCTGAGGAGCTGTGGGAGATTGAGACAGAGTCTGAACAACCCTCGTGTTTGCATGCACCTCTGAGCCATTGCAGAACCCACAGTGGACCTGCACATTTCATGAAATAAAATTGTGGGAAATGATTCATATTTTTGTGCTTTCGTATTTTCCAGGTGTGTGTTTGTGTGAGGGGAGGATGTATATGTTTTTGCAGTAGTACAGTTGGTATCTCACACTGGTGGAAGTCCTGGCTGAACCAGCATAAATAGTTTTGGGGGCAATATGAGGAGCTACTCTGTCCTGCCACATACAACTGGATGGTTTTTTGGTGCAACTCCATCCCTCATCCTATGGAGCCCCCGGTGGCGCAGTGGGTTAAACCCCTGTGCTGGCAGGACTGAAGATTGACAGGTCACAGGTTCGAATCCGGGGAGAGGTGGATGAGCTCCCTCTATCAGCTCCAGCTCCTCATGCAGGGACATGAGAGAAGCCTCCAACAAGGACGATAAAAACATCAAATCATCCGGGCGTCCCCTGGGCAACGTCCTTGCAGACGGCCAATTCTCTCACACCAGAAGCAACTTGCAGTTTCTCAAGTTACTCCTGACACAACAAAAAAACAACAACACCAAAACTCTCATCCTCCACTGACTGGCCGTGTTTCCCTAAGGGACATCTGGCTGCTGGTGCTCCGCATATTCAGCCTATTGTGGTGTAGACAGGAAATATGAGCCATTCCTGTAACCTTCTCCAAACACATGTGCTGTAGAGTGGTAAACTCTGACAATAGTTGGCAAATAACCTTATGTTAATTTAAATAAGATTTGTACAGTATTTCTGTAATCCTTATGTTAATAGAGGAGTTTTACATTTCACTTTGTATATCAGTCAACCATCCCCTGTAAGGCACCTTATTCCTCTTGCAGTTATAGGTTTGAAAAGTATAGTATTGATTATTTTTTTGTTGTGTCAGGAGAATCCTGTTGTGAGAGAATTGGCCATCTGCAAGGACGTTGCCCAGGGGACGCCCGGATGTTTTGATGTTTTTACCATCCTTGTGGGAGGCTTCTCTCATGTCCCTGCATGAGGAGCTGATAGAAGGAGCACATCCACCTCTCCCTGGATTCGAAACTGTGACCTGTCGGTCTTCAGTCCTGCCTGCACAGGGGTTTAACCCACTGCACCACAGGGGGCTCCTTAGAGCCCTGATATCGTGAACCTGTTCAAATTGACTTAGGGCCGTTCCAGGCAGGGGGTGAAAATGTTTCACAATTATTCCTCAGACTACTTGCCTCTATCCCCTGCACCGTCTCCCAACTTCAAGCAGCACCCCTCTAAAACTATGCTCTGGTTAAGGTGGTTTGCCACCAGGTGACAGAATCATAAAATCAAAAAGCAGGAAGACGCCCCAAGGGCCATCCAGACCAACCCTATCATGCAGGAATATGCAATCGAAGCACCCCTGACAGATGTTGCTGGACAACGCTACATGAGTGCAATTAATTCAATCAAATAAATATCAGCTATACCTCTTTGCGCTTACCTTACCATGCAAGCAAAATTTCAAGTGTCCAGATTTGAGCCTTTTGATGTACGCCAGGGAAAAGGATTGTACTCCAGCCTTGTCACCAGCACATTATTTCTGTATGTAAGGACTACTTAGAGGAGGTTGGAAATTATGGAAGCTGTGTTGAAGGCTTTCATGGCTGGAATCACGGTTGTACATTTTTCAGGCTATATGGCTATGTTCTAGAAGCATTCTCTCCTGACGTTTCGCCTGCATCTATGACAAGCATCCTCAGAAGTGGAAGCTCAAGGAAGAAGTGGATGTAAAGTAAGAATATGATATCTTTTTATGTATTATTTAGATAGTAGACTGTGACCCCTTAATAGAAATATATTATCAGATAAATGATTATAGAACATTAATAGATAGAAAGTATTGCACTGTATGCAACAAACACTTGCAAATGTATGTTTACTTAAATAAAATAAAAATAATTATATTTAAAAAAAGAAGTGGAAGCTCTTCCACTATCTTGTAAAGGTGAGCACCATTCTTATACATGCCTTTGTTGGCATGCCATTGTCATCTCCCACCTGGCCCCTACTGAATGATGCAGACAAATAACACACAAGACACCAATTCTTCACACAGCAAGAACATTTGATCAATTTATGAAGCATAAAATATACAGTTTCTTATGTACAAAGTGGACCCGAGGTGAGGGGGTGAGGGGAAGATAGGGAACCAAAAATACAGTCAAGTTTTGGAGTCTTCCAGCCATGAGCCCCGGGAAAAGGGGCAGCAGGAGATTGGCCCATGCCACAGAAAACGCCACGGGCCGGAGGCCACCCCCTCCCTCTTAGAGGCTGATATTTATAATATATAGTATATATACACAGGAATCTCTGTACAGCAACAAACCCGACACAGGAAATGCAGTGCAGGGTAGGGACAAAGTGCATGCTGGGGGGTTGGGGTACAGGGTAGGAAGACCTGACGTGGGATATGAAGGAAGGGAGGAGAAGTCGTCCAGGACACCGGAGGGTGGAAGTAGGAGCTGCTGAAACCACTATATGCTCGCAGCTCCAGGCAGGACTCCTGGGTTCCCCTCGAGCGCTCTGGAGTGTAATCAATGAAGGCCGAGGAAAACAAGGTATGGCACTTCCAAATGGGGCTGAGGATCGGTGAAGTCACAGGCCTCCCTGAATCCCTCCACTAAGCAGTCCTCTTGTTACTCTTCTCCCTTCCTCAAACAATCCAAGAGGCCAGAAATCCAACCTATCACAGAGCATGTGGACAAATAGGGCACATGATCGTGACTTACGGGAATAACCAAAATAACAAAGTGAAAAATGATAACATCAGCCTTCCTCAACGCAGGCCCTCCTTGGTGATGGATCACACCAGTCTTCCAGCAGCATGGCCGTTGGCCAACCTGTGGGAAGAAGGCCTTGTAGTCCAAAGCTCTGGAGGGGACCAGTGAAGAAGGCTAGATTAGATCATTCACGTTGCTGCAAGGTTCCAGCAAAGCCAAGCTATGCCATTTGCTTTCTCAGGAAGCGAGAAACACAAGAACAACCCATCTTCAGAGATGGTCTTGCTTCCTGCATATTGGGAAGTCTCATTGTTCTGTTTCTGTCTCCAAAAAAGGGAAACAGATTGTTTACAAATGGGTTTCAAGACCAAAAGAATTTGATCTGTCCAAAAGTGACCATGTCCTTAGAAATCTGTCACCAGGCACTATGAAACAGATGTCCTTCCTTGCTTTTCTAAAATGTCAAGATGGTGTGTCAACCTCATGTCTCCCTTGGCCCCAAATCCAAGCATCAAAACATGGTAGTCCTGTTGCTAATCCTACTTGGTGATAGGGGTGGGTTGTAGGATGAGGTAACAGCGCCAGGGAAGGAAAGGTCGGGAAGAAGAATAGGCCTGGGTAGGCTTGGTCAGGGATGAGTGAGATTGATCCCATCTTTTTTTTCCTCCAAGAAACAAAGGGGAAGAAAGGTTAAAGTGCATCTTAGCTCCCAAAGAGAGGAGGAAGCGGGCTTCCCAACCTCCTCCCTAGTGACGGGATGAAAGAGCAATTCAGGTGAGAGATAATACCCCGCTTTCTGACCTTGCCCCAAATCAGTGAAAGGGTAGAGGTCATACAAGGCCAGGGATGGATATATATATTTATATGTGAGCCACCCCTCCCCAATTAAAAATGTATTCAGTGCAAACCCTCGGCAGAGGTGGGGAGGGGAAAGGATTAAGAATAGCCCTTTATGAATAAGAACTGGGAGGGCAAGACACCTTCTCTCCTCCCACCCACCCACCCCCATGTCCCCAATTTCTCAAAAAAATATCTATACTTGCTCTTTGCCCCCCCCCCCACGTTCCTTCCTTCCTTTAATGTAAACAGCAAAAACTTGCTGATTCTGTGCAAATTAAAAAATAAAAAGGAGTTCCTCTTCTCTTTCTCAAAGTGTTTGGGGCACTGTTGTCTTCTCTCTCCCTGAGTCACTTTGGCGGTCCTGGCAAAGGGCTGGGGATCTTTATTTCATATAAATATAAAGTGTCCTCCTAATAGAGAATTCCTTGGCAGCCCTTGCGGACACGAGGGAAGTAGGAAAGCCAGGTAACAGAGGCATCCTGGAAGCCAGGCTCGGCAAGAGAAAGTGGCAGTGGTGTTGTGTGAAGTGTGTTTACATGTTTTCCCCATGTGGTCAGCCTGTGAATCACACATTTGGTATATTCCTGCGCTCGCGCAGGCAGCAACGGACACTCACGAGCTCGCTTTAACTGACCGTTAGAGTAGCCCCTCCCCTTTCTCCCCACTCATATAAATAGCCCTGCCGCGGGGCTACCGGCCAGTTCTTCCGCCGCAAAAGCAGTCAGAAGTCCTGGGGCATGACCATACAAAGTAGAGAGGATGGGCGGGGATGTGTGAATTCACAGGCGACCACTCGGGAAACTATGTTTACGAGTAAGCAACCTATACTTTCCCCGCGTGTTCAGCCTGTGAATCACACATTTGGTAGACTAGCGAGCTGCTAACCTTGGTGGTGGGCATCATGCCACAGCTGAAAAAAGGACTGCCCAGTTGAAGGCTGCATCTTTCTTAGACGTCACATCTAGCTTGTAATGTGTCACAAAGGTTAGTGGTGTAGACCAGGTTGCAGCTCTGCACACCACATCCAGCGGTACTCCACTCATGAAGGCAGCTGATGTTGCCACTGCTCTATTGGAATGAGCTTTCACCCGCAAAGGCAATTCCCTCCCTGCCAAACTGTAAGCCTTACGGATTGCCAAGACTATCCAAAGTCGTTGGGACATTACCGGAAGACCAATGGCATCCTTCCGGTACTTTAAAAAGAGTCTTGGGGATTTCCTAGTGCTCGAAGTCCTACTTATATAGAAAGCAAGAGCTCTCCGAACATGTAGACAAATGTAGAGTCTTCTCCATAGGGGAAGATGGGTTTTGGAAAAAAGCAGGAAGCACTATCTCTTGAGAAATATGAAATTTAGTGGCTACCTTCGGCAGGAAGGCCGCTGGTTGAATTCTTCTATTAGCTTTCTGTTTAGGTGCTCCCACGTTTCCAGTTTGTACAGTGGGGAGAAGGGCTTGCTCGTATAGAGCCTCTTTCAGCCTAATTTCTCTGTTCTTTTTTGTTTGAGGCGTAAAGGCCTTGCATGTATCGCATGCTTGGGAGAGGTGAGCTTCTCCCAGGCATGACACACATTCAAGGTGTGCGTCGTTATCCAGTATTTTATTTGGGCATAATATGCATTTCTTAAATGAAGTAGTCATTTCTTTATATTATTTAAGCCTAAGAGTTTGTGTTGCCGTTGTTGCTTTTTGAGGCGTATTATAAGAACTGACCGGTAGCCCCGCGGCAGGGCTATTTATATGAGTGGGGAGAAAGGGGCAGGGCTACTCTAACGGTCAGTTAAAGTGAGCTCGTGAGTGTCTGTTGCTGCCTGCATGAGCGCAGGAATATACCAAATGTGTGAATTCACAGGAAACTATGTTTACAGGTAGGCAACCTATATGTTCGCACACACTGTAATAAGCTCTAGTGGAAAGACTCTCCCACCTTGGCAACACCAATGGCACATCTGGCTTTGAATGAATGTGCAGAAAAGGGAATTTCCTTAAGGGCTGCTTGTCATGCAATCAGGTGTGGAATTTTCCTTTTCTACACAACCATAAACGTTTTGTGACATCCTTAACCAGATAACAAATACCAGACTTGTCAATAGATGGAGCTGCTCTCTCTTCAACCAGCAAACAAGAAAGCCTGCTGCCAATGGACTCTTCAATAAACCAAGACCATGGCCATGTGGCTGGTTCCTATGCTTGTGGGATGCCCTTTTCCTGGTGTCGAATTCCTAATAGTGAAGCTGACAGCATTTCTGGGCTGCAAATCATACTATAGCAATGATATATGCTGTAGCGCTCACTGTTCCCCAGGGCCAATTTGCTCCTAGAAGGAAAGAGAGTTTTAGCTGGAAAAAACCTGCAATTTGATATTACAAACATCTTGTTTCAAAAGATAAAAGGCATGGGGCTCTTTTAGGGCCATCCTGCCCAAGGGAGACGTTTGCATGGAGCAGCATTTAGGCAGTGTTCTACCACCACTGCAACAAATGGTGGTTATTACCTTATGTGCTCTTTGCAAGAGGTTGAAATGCTTAACTACAAAAAAGGACATCCTTCTGCGGCACTTTGAGGGACAACACGGTGTAAAGTTCTGTGTCCCCTAAGTTAGTACAACTACGTTCCCCCTCCACTGCACCTCATGCTTTCAAAGACACCCCTCACTTCAAAAAGTATTGCACTGTCCGTAGACATCCCGTTTCCTAACCAAAAGGAGAGCAGTAGACAGGGGTAGGAAGAGAGAAGAGATGGAGCTCTTCGACAGCAAAGCCCAAAGACGGAGCCACAAGCGGCATTGCAGGTCTAGACGTCTTCCTTTCTGAGGCACTGCTCCAAAGGAGGCCCTCTCTCAGTTCTGATCCTAGGAGAAAGAGGAACGAGGGTGTCTGGAGGGGGGAGGGAGGGAGGAAGGGGAATGGCCATAAAGTGTAGATATCCTCCTGACTTCCCCCTCCCTACTCCCTTACTCTGAACAGAGGAGCCCCCCAAGTTCTGTTATGTATGTATAGTTATATCTAGCCACCAGTCCTAAGGTGGTGGTAGCAGCACTGGCGTTCCTCACACAACTGTGCTGATTCTGTTGACCTGCTTCGTTTTGGGGTTGGGAGGGCCCTGGGAGGGCATGGCTTGAGGGCCCCCCTGGTGCATGGGGATGTGCTGGGGCAAGGGGGAGGTAGGCGCTGCCGGAGAGTGGGGGCTGAGGGGAGTGTGAGGAGACGGGGGTGGGAGAGGGGGGTAGGAAGGATGAGGGGGAATGGGAGAATGGGGAGGAGGCATTGGGGGCTGGCCATGGTGCTGCTGAGTGGGGTGGCCATGATGCCCCGGGTATGGCCCAACGCCAGGTGGTGCAGGGGGGCGCTGCATGATTTGGGAGGGGTGATGACTAAAGATAAAGTGCTTAGGGGGCTGTTGCCTATGCAGTGTGTGCTGCCCGCCGCCCGTCTGGTGTAGCTGCTGTGGGTACGTGTGGGCGAGGGCATGCTGGGGGGCTGGGCTATAGAGGGGCAGTGGTGAGGTGGGCTGGCGCCCATGGGGGAAGGGAGGGTGCTGGGAAGCTGCAGCGGCCAGCTGGTGTGCCCGCTTCTGCTGGCTGGGCCGGCCCAGGGTGTAATGGTGGTGGGGTTGTGGGGTAGGGAAGGCAGGCACTGCCTGCTTCTGGGGAGGAGCGGAGAGGGGGGGCTGCTGCGATTGGTGGTAGCGCTGGACATGGGGGGGCAAAGGGTTGGAGGGTAGGGCAAGGGGTGGGGGCGGAGGGGCCGGCTGCGGGGGCGGAGGGGGCTGCTGGGGGTATGGAGGGGGTGGCTGGGAAGAGGGGCCATGGCAATACTGGGCGTGGAGAGCCTGGAGCTTGGACTGGCTCCCGTCAGGCAAGGATGGGTGGCTGTGGTGGGGGGTGATGCTGAGGAAGGTGGTGGTGCGATGAAGACGCTGAAGACGAGGAGGCTGAGGCCTGGCTGGGCGGCGTCTGAAAGGGACCTTTCCCACGTTTGCTGCCAAAAAGGGAGCCCAGGAAAGATGATGAGTTAGAGGGGGGCCGAGGCTGGGGCTTGTATTCCTCGGGAGGAGGCGGAGGCGGCACTCTCTGGTGGGGACGTGGGCTGCTAATGATAGATCCCTGGAGCAACACAGAAGGAGCGAAGGGAGAGAAAGAGTCAGAGAGGAAAAGAAAGGCAGACAGAGGTGAAGAGACAGAGAAACAGTGGGAAAGAGAAAGGGGGACGTGTTAGACAACCAGCTTTCATCATCACCTTTTGCCTCCAGAATTAGGACTATTCTTACATTGGCTCAGAGAAGACCCACCATTCCCAGCTGTCTGAAGGAAGGTGGGACGTAGTTATAAGTAGGACACCCTGGCCCACTCTCCCTGTCCCAAGAAATGCTCCCCATGTTTTTCAAGCCCGTAGGTCTCTCTCTATTGAGGGCAGAGGTACAGATAAAGAAAATAAGAGAGAGGCAGATTGAGAATGAAATAAACCTAGCAAGACTGCAAGGAGGCAAATGCATAGGGAGGGAGGGGGGAACTCATCTATACCCCTCCACCCGCTCCACTCCACAACTTGGCTCATTTTTCTCTGGACCACTTACTTCAATTGTGCTGTCCAAGGATCCCACGCTGTTACGACGACCCCGCTTGCCTGCAACAAAGCAGGAGTTAGCGAGACCCGATGTCCCATTCACCCTTTCCTGTCTCGCTGATATTCCCTTCTTTGCATTGGGGGTAGGGGGGAAGGGACCCTCCCCAATCCCATAAAGCAGAGCAGCAGAGCAGAGGAAGCGTTAGCAGGAGAGAGAGGAAAAACAGAGAGTCTTGTCCCTGCTCCACTTCAGTCTGATATAGCGTAGGGATTATATGACATACTTCCATATTCTTTTAATGTCAATAAAACTACAGCCAGCTCTTGTATGCCTGGATGCTTTATCCACATATTCAACCATCCAGGGCTTGAAAATATGCCCCTACCAAAAAAGTTCCAAAAAACTATTTTAGATAAGGGACACCATTTTACCAGGTAATATGTAAGGGTTTTGAACATCCACGGAGTTTGGTGTCCATGGTAGTCCTGGAAGCAAACTCAACAGAAACCTTTAAAAAGAACCTTAAAACCTGGCTCTTCTGCTGCGCCTTTGGTGAGTAGGTATACAATCTCACACTATTGCTCAGCCTCAATGTTCTGTCATACATCCCACCCACCCCCTCGTGGGAAAGCTTGATTCCACCACCCCCACTATAATGAGTCCTCCTCCACAAATAATCTCTCTCTTTTATATCGCCTGAGTTTTTAACTACTTTTAATTAGTTTCTCTTTTAATCATTACATGTAGCCCGCCCACTGTCATTGTGATTGTGCCTACTGTAATTTTATATTGTTATGTATTCACATGTTTTATGTAATTATGTTGTTGTTGTTGTTTATTGTTCACATTTTCAGTTTTACTCTATTGTAATTTGTTGTCTGGGCTTGGCCTCATGTAAGCCACTCCGAGTCCCCACTGGGGAGATGGTGGTGGGGTATAAATAAAGTTTATTACGAGGGGTATTTTTTAAGTAAGGTCCGTTTTGTTGTAGACACTAGTAGTTCGTGCGCATACCGCAACGAGCGTGTGTGTTGTGTACCAGCATGCCTCGGGAACAACTGTGCTCAGTTTCCGCTCTGTAGCTAACCTGTATGGTTCTGTTCTGTGCTTTAAAAATGTTTAAGACTATCAACTCACCCTCCGCATGTGAGGTTCGCTCACTGATATGATTTTTGTCAGCAAGGAACCTGCCTGGTGTAGAAATTCATCGACAGATTTGTGAAGTGTACGGTGATACTGTTATGAGTGAAAGCAAAGTGCGTAAGTGGGTACGACAATTCAAAGATGGCCATAACAACGTCCATGATGAGGACTGCTCTGGTCGCCCTTCTTTGATTACAGACTATTTGGTGGCTTCAGTTGAAGCAAGGATTCGTGAAGAGGGTATTTTTAAATTGGTTCAGAGGTATGATAAGTGTTTGAACAAACTTGACAATTATGTCGAAAAATAGAGTGAAGTATGTACTTTCTGAAAATAAATTTCCTTTTTTGAAATAAACTTTCGTTGTGTACTTATGTTCAAACGGACCTTACTTAAAAAATACCCCTCGTATTATTATTATTATTATAACAGATACCCGAAAGTTGTATTTCTTGGTATCCACTGTAACTGGGGCAGAGTGTGCAAGGATTTCTGTTGCCCCCCCCCCCCCCAAACCTGTACTTTTCTTAAGACATGGAAAATAGTTGCAGTTTCTCCTCACTCACCCATCAGTGTAGGCATTTGTCTTCCAACAAGAAGAAGCCCACTTCCACGCATGTCTGCTGATCAGCCCTTGCAACCCAACTCTGGGAGTCCCATATTTTTAACCATGTTTACAGGAGGCAATTAAATTATAGGGCAGTGGTTCTCAATCTGTGGGTCCCCAGATGTTTTTGGCCTACAACTCCCAGAAATCTCAGCCAGTTTAGGATTTCTGGGAGTTGAAGGCCAAAACATCTGGGGACCCACAGGTTGAGAACCACTGTTATAGGGGATATCATAATGTGCATCTTCAGTTTTCTTTCAGTTGGAGTGGGATGTGTGCATGTGTATACAATAAATAGGATCTATGGATCTCAGTAAAATATTGAGGTTTAAGAGGCTCAAATGGCAAACTCTTTCTAGACTGTGCTGCTCACCTTTTACATGACTGTGAATGATTAAAATTCCAGTGTTCCCCTCATACAAAAACTTCCTGCTGGAAGAAATGTCATGGAGAAAGGTTCTGTTTTTCTAAGTGAAGGCATTTGTCTCCTCATTAGAGAACATTCAATTTTCCACCTAATGCTTTCAATGATACAGTCTAGAAACCCCTGCCAAATGAAAACAAAAAAAGGTGCTGCTCCCTGCTCTTCATCTCTGCAAACAGTGCACTGGGGAAGGGAAGTAGGGATGCCATCTACAACGTTTCATTTCAGTGGTCACCTGGCAACACCTTCAGTGCTGCAAGAACCCCACCATCTCCCAGTTCTGCAGCTCCTTTTAAGTTCTCCACCTCAGCACAAATCGAGAAACTCTGTTTCCTTCCTGATTTTCACACCAGCCCCGAGTCCATCAGGCCCTCTCCTCCTGGAGCCATGGAAAGAACCCAGAGTTCTGACCCCCAGCCCCTCACCAGCATCGGAGAGGTCGCGGAGGGAGCTACTGAGAGCACTTCTCTTCAGTCCTTCTCCCACCGTGTAGGCGTCCTCCAGGCTGCTCCGGGTCAGCGTCCCATTCACAGCATCCTTGGGTCCAGAGGAGGGTGAGGCATTGGGGCGCATCACTCCTTTCTGCTTCTCTAACTCCGCTGTAAAGGTTCATGGAGATAGACAGGAACACATTTAAAGTCCTTCCCTTTTCTAACCCACAGTTCTAGTTTATATACAGGGTGAGACAGCATAACTTCCTTTTTTAAAACGCGCGCCATTCAGTCGGTTGAAGACGTAGCAGAGCGCTAGTGGTCTCATTTGAGAGACGGGAGTATAAAGTTTTGTCCTGACACAGTTCAGTCGCCATCATGCGTTGAAACAGTGAGGAGCGTGCTTTTGCCATTGAGGCCTACTTTTCGAGCAGTTTTGGAGTGCCCGGCCCACTCTCCAGATTTGGCCCCTTGTGCTTTTTTTCTATGGGTTTTTTTTTCAAATCCCGTGAAAAAGGGATTTCAAGGACCCTACAAGATTTGAAGACCAACATCCAGAAAAAAATTGCCAACATAACGCCTGCTATGCTGGCAAGAGTCATGACAAATGCCAGAAATCGGTTTACTCAGTGTATGGAGAATGGAGAATGAGGAACGTCTGCTACCTAATTTGATCTCCAAAACTACGTAAAACAAAACTATAGGTATGTGCCTACATATATATATATATATATATATATATATATATATATATATATTCTGATTCATACAATGGGTTTGTGCGCCAGCTGCGCCCGTACCTTGGGAAGTCTGACTTGGCCACGGTAGTCCATGCTCTGGTTACATCCCATATAGACTACTGCAACGCTCTCTACGTGGGGTTGCCTTTGAAGACAGCTCGGAAGCTTCAAATGGTCCAGCGTTCGGCAGCCAGGTTGCTAACAGGAGCGGCACTCAGGGAGCATACAACTCCTTTGCTGTGCCAGCTCCACTGACTGCCAGTTTGCTACCAGGCACAATTCAAAGTGCTGGCGTTAGCCTAAAAAAAGGTAAAGGTAGTCCCCTGACATTAAGTCCAGTCATGTCTGACTCTGGGGTGTGATGCTCATCTCCATTTCTAAGCCGAAGAGCCAGCGTTGTCCGTAGACACCTCCAAGGTCATGTGGCCGGCATGACTGCATGGAGCGCCGTTACCTTCCCACCGGATCTACTCACATTTGCATGTTTTCGAACTGCTAGGTTGGCAGAAGCTAGGGCTGACAGCGGAAGCTCACGCCGCTCCCCGGAATCGAACCTGCGACCTTTCGATCAACAAGCTCAGCAGCTCAGTGCTTTAACCCACTGCGCCACTGGGGGTTATATAGGCGTTAGCCTATAAAGCCCTAAATGGTTCTGGCCCTACTTACCTCTCCGAACGCATCTCCTCCTATGAACCGACTAGAACACTAAGATCACCTGGGGAGGCCCTGCTCTTGGTCCCGCCTGCATCACAGGCGCGCCTGGCGGGGATGAGAGACAGGGCCTTCTCAGTGGTGGCCCCTCGGCTGTGGAACGCCCTGCCTGCAGATATCAGATCGGCCCCCTCCCTGCTGGCGTTCCGGAGGAAAGTGAAGACCTGGCTGTTCGAACAAGCATTTGACTAAACAGTGTAATTGAACATAGGAATACGGAATAATGGATGTTTAGACTGGATTCTGATTTTACTGTTTAGGGGCGCTAATGATTGTTACAATTGTTTTTAAATTGCTTTATACTTGTCTTGTGATGTTCCGCATTGATGTTCTTAACTTCTTTGAGTCGCCTGAGGGCTGAGAAAAGCAGTATAGAAATAAAGTAAATAAATAAATTATTAAGTTTTGAAAAAAGGAAGTTATGCAGTCTCACCCTGTACAAGACCTACACTGAAGGAGCCCCAGCAAAGGTCTTACATATGACATACACTACGGTCAGATATGTCTGCACATAACAAAACAAAACCGCTACGGATATCCAGTACCTAGCTCTGTGTGGCAGGGACAGCTCATCCTTAGACTGCCACAGCCTTTAGCAATGCTCCCAGTTTCTTTCTGTTTTTTACTACACCCAATCATTTAAAAATACATTTCCCACCGCAAAGAGAAGTAGGACCAACCACTCACATTCCACACGATATTTCTCCATCTCTTGTACTTCTGCAATGGACTCCCGCAGGTCACTGGTGAAGCGCAATCGATCCTGCAGACTGGGGGCATTGAAGATGATCAAGACTTTCCTTTCCCCACCAGGAACAGCAGAGAGCAGTTTAATCCCAAACTGGTAATCTGTGTGGAAAAGATTCAGAAACCGGCTGGGTGAATCATAGAGCTGGAAGAGACCTTGTGGGACATCCAGTCCAACCCCCTGCCAAGAAGCAGGAAAATTGCATTCAAAGCACCCCTGACAGATGGCCATCCAGCCTCTGTTTAAAAACCTCCAAAGGAGCCTCTACCATAATCCGAGGCAGAGAGTTCCACTGTTGAACAGCTCTTACAGTCAGGAAGTTATTCCTCATGTTCAGGTGGAATCTCCTTTTCTGTAGTTTGAAGCCATTGTTCCACATCCTAGTCTCCAGGGCAGCAGAAAACAAGCTTGCTCCCTCCTCCCTCCTCCTCCCTCACATAGCCATCATGTCTCCTCTAAGCCTTCTCTTCTGCAGGCTAAATATGCCTAGCTCTTTAAGCTGCTCCTCATAGGGCTTGTTCTCCAGACCCTTGATCATTTTAGTCACCCTCCTCTGAACATATTCCAGCTTGTCAACATCTCCTTTAAATCACGGTGCCCAGAATTGGACACAGTATTCCAGGTGAGGTCTGATCAAGGCAGAATACAAAGGCACCATGACTTCCCTCAATCTGGACACTATACTCCCATTGATGCAGGCCAAAATCCCATTGGCTTTTTAGCTGCCACATGACATTGTTGGCTCATGTTTAACTTGCTGTCCAGAAGGACTCCAAGTATTCCTGGATGACTTGTTTCTCTATTTGGGGTTGGATTTCCCCTAATCCTTTGTCAACTCCATGTTGCTGAGGTTGAGGATGGCTTTCTTTTTGTGAGAAGACTGAGGCAAAGAAGGCATTAAGTAGCTCTGCCTTTTCCCTATCCCCTGTCAGCATTGCCCCATCTTCTCCTCGCAGAGGCTCCATCGCCTCCTCGTTCTTCCTTCTTCTATTGCAGTGGTTCTCAACCTTGCTAATGCCGTGACCCCTTAATGCAGTTCCATATGTTGTGGTGACCCCCAACCATAATATTGTTTTGGTTGCTACTTGATAGCTGTCATTTTAATACTGTTAAAAATCGTAATGTAAATATCCGATATGCAGGATATATTTTCATTCACTGGACTAAATTGAGCACAAATACCCAATATGCCCAAATGTGAATGCTAGTGGGGTGGGGTGGGGGGGGGGGGAGGATTGATTTTGTAATTTGGGGGTTGTAGTTACTGGGATTTATAGTTCACCTATAATAAAAAGCATTCTAAACTCCACCAGCGATGGATTTAAACTGTACTTGGCACAAAGAACTCCAAAGACCAACAGAAAACACTGGAAGGGTTTTGTGGTCATTAACCTTGAGTTTGGGAGTTGTAGTTCACCTATATCCAGAGGAGCACTGTGGATTCATGCAATGATGGATCTGGACCAAACTGGGCACGAATACTCAGTATGCCCAAATGTGAACACTGGTAGAGTCTGGGGGAAATAGACCTTGACATTTGGGAGTTGTAATTGTTGGGATTTATAGCTCACCTACAATCAAAGTGCATTCTGAACTTGACCAACAATAGAATTGGGTTAAACTTCCCACACAGAATCCCAATGACCACCAGAAAATACTATGTTTTCTGATGGTCTTTGGCGACCCCTTTGACACCCCCTCACGACCCCCTCCGGGGTCCCGACCCCCAGGTTGAGAAACACTGTTCTATTGACATAAGAAAAGAAGATCCTCTAGCATCCAAAAGCAGGAAACCAGAGAACATCCATCTATCTATCTATCTATCTATCTATCTATCTATCTATCTATCTATCTATCTCTCCACCCACTCACCTATTATTATTATTATTATTATTATTATTATTATTATTAACTTTATTTATACACTGCTAATATCTCCCGAAGGACTCAGTGCGGCTTACAAAAGGCCAAGGCCAACACATCAATAAAACAACAGCATAAGAAATACAACAATAAATAAACTCATAAAGCAAAACAATAACATTAAAACAATAGCAATAAACATTAGACAATAACACCACGACGCATTTAAAACCTATCCATCTATCTTCCTGACTTTCTACATGCATGGGGTCCAAGGTGGTGTACAACATTTTAGAAGTGCATTACAATAAAAAACCCTCTTCATACAAAAGGTAAAACACAATTACATTTTTGTTACAGAAAAATAAAAATTAAAGATAGCTTTAAAAACATGCCTGAAACAATATTAAAAGATGTTTCACAAAATAAAATAAAAACATGATACTGTCCCTTGCAGTAAAAATTCCATCTGTTGCAAAAAGCTAAAATTCCAAAGCTTTCTGAAATAAACATAGGCCAGGATTTTGACTTTTTTCTGCGAAGGACAGTACCAGAGTGGTTCTGACTACATTCCTGAGGGGCAGGAGATGGTGGATAGACCACACGTGGGTTAAACTGACCTGGCACAGGAACCAAGAGAAAGTGAACAGAAGGGCAAAAGGACCTGCTCTTTTTGGAAGGGGAGGGTGGAGGTTTGGCATGAAACATGTCACTCTTTCAGGGCTCACAGATTTACAATGGAAAGAAGGAAGAACATACTGATTTGGTACATTTTAAAAATACGCCAGGGTTGCAGCTTCCGGCTCCTCAGATCTTTGGGTTTACAACTCTCACAAGTTCTACCCAGAACAACAACAGAAAGGAATTTTGGCCAAACCATCTAGAGCAGTGGTTCTCAACCTGGGGTCCCCAGATGTTTTTGGCCTTCAACTCCCAGAAACCCTAACAGCTGGTAAACTGGCTGGGGTTTCTGGAAGTTGTAGGCCAAAAACATCTGGGGACCCCAGGTTGAGAACCACTAATCTAGAGGTCCAGTGCCTGCTCACAGAGGGAAGGGGATGCAACGAAACTGCTAATCCTCTCTGTAGCTGGTCAGGATACTTACAGGAGTTCTGAAAGAGCTGCAACTGCATCTCGACAAGAGGGAAGCTCTGACGGAAACTGTAGGTCACAAGGATCTTCTTCTTCTGGAATATCTTTGTTACCTAAACATTGTGTATGCGTGTGTTTAGGAAAGGATGAAAAAGAACAAGATTAACTGAGGCAAGTGACAACAGGAAGTTAACCACTACTCTATGCTTCCTAGACCCACCCAGAAATACATGTAGCCATCTGCATCAACCAGGCCCACTTCTATGTTGAGATTGAACAGCTTAAGCCACCCAGTAAGATACTACTCATTGTTATTCAATCTGATTCTTATATTTGCGGGGGCACATTCCTGAACGGTTCCGGCCCAATTTACCTGTCCGAATGGATTCTCCCCTATGAACCATCAAGGTTGTTAAGATCTTCTGGAGGGGCCTTGCTCTCGGTCCCACCACTTTCGCAATTGAGTTGGTGGGAATGAGGGACAGGGCCTTCTCGGTGGTGGCCCCTCGGATCTGGAACTCCCTCCCGATGGAGATTAGATCTGCCTCTTCCCTCCTAACTTTTAGAAAGCTGGTAAAATCATGACGTTGGGACACTGCATTTGCAGATTGATGACTGAGTCAATAAGTGTTGACCTACTGGCGGATGGTGATGAATTTGTAATTTGTGATTTCACTCTGACGAACTGACTTTTTTGTAAATGGTATGAATTGTATTTTAATGTATTTTATATTGATGATGTATATTTGATTTATCTTATTATATTGAATCCTCTGTTGTTAGCCGGCCTGAGTCCCTCTCCGGAGGTTAAGACAGGGTTATAAAAACTCTAAATAAATAAATAAATGGATCATAATAGACATTACTGAAATTAATTTTTCCACAATTTTTGCTCCTGGCTTGTAAATGTCATGTCTGAATTTGGTTTTATAAAAAAATGGAAAACATTTATTAAATTGCAAAAACCTTGTATTTGTGGGATATTCTGCAGGACATTTTGCAATGAATTTGTGAAAGAGTTGCCAATTCGACATAGTTTGTGGCACATACAAAAACGAGGTTTCTGGAGCATAAGAACTACTTTCAAAAGTAAGTATGGCACAATTAAACAGGAATAATACTTTCAAATTTTTCAAATTTTGTTATATAGCGTAATCACAGAGATTTTCAGGGGTTGGTTGCTTTGGAGCAAGACAGAGAAAAGTGAGCTCCATTGTCTTTTGAAGAGGTTTTTTTTTTTGTCGTGTCAGGAGCGACTTGAGAAACTGCAAGTCGCTTCTGGTGTGAGAGAATTGGCCGTCTGCAAAGACGTTGCCCAGGGGACACCCGGATGATTTGATGTTTTATCATCCTTGTGGGAGGCTTCTCTCATGTCCCCGCATGAGGAGCTGGAGCTGATAGAGGGAGCTCATCCGCCTCTCCCCGGATTCGAACTTGCGACCTGTCGGTCTTCAGTCCTGCTGGCACAAGGGTTTAACCCACTGCGCCACCAGGGGCTCCTTTTAAAGATAGTGGGGGATAATGTTTTTGTTTTTCCCTCCCAATCCTCATGCCATTCAGATACAGTATTACACACTCCTTACCTGTGGACTTGGTACCTGCAGTTTAATTTATCTGTATCAGACAAAATATATAATCTCTAGGAGTTTTCTAGGTCCTCCAGATGATTCTATGGTATGCTTCTGTTAGAAGTTACTATACAGTTGCCCTAGGAGACCTAGAAAAAGTCTAGAGAGGATACATCTCTATGCATTTTCTAGATCCTCAAGGGTGACTATGATTACTTCTTGGAAACGTCCTCCAAGTGGGTCTATGTTTGCTTCTATGGTAAATTACCACAGAGTTGCTCAGGAGGACCTAGTCAAGTTCTTAGAGAGGATACATCTCTATGCATTTTTATGACCTCATGTGGGACACTATGGTAACTTCTAGCAAAAGTATCATTTAATTGAAAAAAATAAATTGTAATTAGGTCAGTTTCGTGAATCACCATCACACTTCTGTGCCCTGCACAATGGCTGTGCAGTGTTGTCAACAAGATAATGACAACAGTGATGCAATAAATATTGTTGGGAGGAAAACCAAAAGGTGATCAGCAGACAAGCAGATTGGCACAGCTCTACAAAAATAACTTCTCATACGAAATGTATTTTTTTCCCAGCAGTGCCCAACCTCTCTCCTCATCTGGGCAAGTCAAAACTGGCACAAGGTAAGGCACCCAGATGTGCTCAAAGCCTCAATTCCCCTTAGTGCCCATAGGAAGACAAAGTGCCTTTGCTCCCTCTCCTTACCACTAGGAGGTCATTGAAGAGGAAGACTTCCCTCTGGTGCAACCCAAGCCTTTGGGGCCGGTTAGGGTCAGGCACCTCATACAGCTGGCAGCAGCAAACCAGGCGCCGGTGGGGCAAGGAGAGGACCTGGGCAGGATAGACCAGAAGAACATGTTCGGAGATGGAATGAAGAAGACGGGGAAGCTGGGGAGACCCCCAACTAAGCCACCATTACCTCCCTCCCACGGTCTCTCCCGACTCACCGGCTTTTTACCCACAATCATGCGCTCCACTGCTTGAACCTGAGACACGTGATCATCGTTGGTACGCAGCTCCCGGCTCTGAATTCGTTGGTAAATCCCTACCAGTAGATCACGAGGAATATCTTCACCATTATCCACTCCTTGAGTGAAGAAATAAGAAAGGACGGGGAGTTAAAAGAAAGAGTCTGAGTCACATTTAGCCTGTTTTAGAAAGCAGTAAGAAGAACACTCGATATGTAGTTAACAGTGTATCACAGATAAAATTTTAGCCTCCAGCTGATGCTAGATCAGGCATGGGTAAACTTCAGCCTGCCAGATGTTTTAGACTTCAACTCCCACAATTACTAACAGCCAGTAGTTTGTCCATTCCTGTGCTAGACCTTAACTTATCAGTCTTAGCCAATGTATTGTCGAAGGCTTTCATGGCCGGAATCACTGGGTTGTTGTAGGTTTTTTCAGGCTATATGACCATGGTCTAGAGGCATTCTCTCCTGACATTTCGTCTGCATCTATGGCAAGCATCCTCAGAGGTAGTGAGGTGTTTTGGAACTAGGGAACCACTGACCGCATAGGGAAGCTGACGAGGAAACACAACTTACAAACTATCTACAGACCAACCAAGAAAATCCAACAAATGCTACATTCAGCAAAGGACAAGAGGGATCCTCTCACTTCTGCAGAAGTCTACCGTGTACCATGCAGCTGTGGACAAGTCTACAGAGGGACCACCAAATGCACCATTGCCCAAACATGAATTAAGGACCATGAAAGGCACGGCAGACTACTTCAACCAGAGAAATCAGACATAGCAGAGCACCTGATGAACCAATCTGGACACAACATTTTATTTGAGAACACAGAAATGTTGGACCACTCTCACAACCATCATGTCAGGCTACACAGAGAAGCCATTGAAATCCATAAGCATGTGGACAATTTCAACAGAAAGGAAGAAACCATGAAAATGAACAAAATCTGGCTACAGCTATTTAAAAACTCTAAAATTACAACAGCACAACAACAGAGAGGAAACAAACAAGGACATCTAATTACCTCGCAACAAAAGTTTGCTCTAGGCACCGTCAGGCCATTATATGCTAATCAAGGTGATCAGATGAAACATTCACACCTAGCTCCAGCAGACAAGAGTCCTTTGTCTCACCCTGGTCATTCCACAGATATATAAACCCTTTTTCCTAGTTCCAAAACACCTCACTACCTCTGAGGATGCTTGCCATAGATGAGGCGAAACGTCAGGAGAGAATGCCTCTAGACCATGGCCATATAGCCCGAAAAAACCCACAACAACCCAGTCTTAGCCAACATCGTCAATTGAAGATATTGTCTGACTTCATCTGAGGAGCCACAGATTCCTCATTCTCTGGTTGCAGGTTCCTCAAAATGCTTTCTGTATATTTTGTTACTAACTCTGGCAAAGGACCTGTAAAGTAGGCTAGTATTATTCTTCTCAGTTTAAAGACTGGGACCTGATGACATGAAAAACAGGCTTCGCTAATGTCTCCTAATAAGGAAGTAACTGTTGAAAAGTTGGATTTTGGACTGTATGAAAATTCTTATTGATACTCTGAATCAAATATGCTTTGATTTGTAGATGTATTACAGCATATTAATTTTCTATCATAAGTCTTTGATTTTTGCAGATGCTTATAAACATTTAAATCATGTTCCTGCAATATGAAATTTAACTGATGATCATCTCTGCTCTTTCTGCAGCAAAAAGGGCTCATACTTCAAGCTTAAAAACTTATTTGCCACCCATTGTATGGCTGGCAGGGGAACTTACTGCTTTATCAAAATCCCAAAGGTATCTTATAAACACCAGTTTCCAATCAGATTGAAATTTTGTGGAAAATAACCAGTGGGATGTAGTGGTTTGAGTGTTGGACTAAGACTCTTCAACCATAAAAGAGTTATTCAGCCGCAGAATCCTGTTAGATAGCCTTGGACGAAACATATACTCTCAATGTATTGTCGAAGGCTTTCATGGTTGTCAATCACTGGGTTGTTGTAGGTTTTTTGGGCTGTATGGCCATGTTCTAGAAGCATTATCTCCTGACATCTCCTGACCTCACAACCTTTGAGGATGCCTGCCATAGATGCAGGCGAAACGTCAGGAGAGAATGCTTCTAGAACATGGCCATACAGCCCAAAAACCTACAACAACCCATATACTCTCAGCTCCAGAAAACCCCATGATAGGGTCACCTTAGGGTAAGATGGAACCAACTTGGACCTACACAACAATTCCCAGTTTATTTATATATCCCCAGCACATGAATATATGACATGTACAGGATTTAATTTTCCCCCCTTTTGCTTTTCTCTCTCTTCTTCCCCTTGCTCTTTTTTCTACTGGCAAAAACAACATTAATCAGGCAATTAAAAAACCTTTTATTTAGAAATGATGGTGGCATGCACTGCATGCTGCCCAGAAAGGCACTGTACCTGCCCAGAAGGTACAGCATACTTTGTTGGCACATCAGAGGTTATGGGAAATTCAGATTTCTTAGTACAGGCTGTTCTTCAGCCTGATGTATTGTACCTCTCACAGCGACATCAAGGCAGAGCCAACTGAGAGTTGGAACCAATCTGTGTTTTTTCTTCCAACCTTGTATCCTTTATTTAGTAGGTATCATTCCAGTTCTGCTATTCCCAATGGCAGATTAGAGAATTGATGTCTCAACACAAAACTGCTGCAAATCTTATTCAGCCATTTTTAGTGAGCATTAATTTATCAAGGAGAAGGGATGCAATTTTATTGCGGCATAGTAAAAATATCTATAACACCATTGTACTGCATAATGCAAAATGCACAGAAGCAATATACAATGTGCAATTAGGTGCATTATTGTTGTCTGCAACAATTTCATAGGCAGAACACCACATTGGTTGGATATATTTGTTTTTTCAATTGTCTGTGTGTTTCATCAGCAGAATTCTTGCCATTATTTTTATATTTGAATTACCCATAAATGAACTGTAAAAGATGGAATCAATATTATCGGACCAAGCAAAGTTGGGAAATCCTATGGGCAGTTTCCAGAATGTACATATAATAATAATAATAATAATAATAATAATAATAATAATAATAATAAACTTTATTTATACTTTTCAGGTTCACCCTGATGGCTTAATCAATTTTCATGAATATGGAGCTGGGATTTGGGTTTCAACTGTTTCCAAGCAACCCTTTGCTTTTTTTGTCTTAAGTCAATATATTGATTTTACTGGATTTGGGGTTTATTATATCTGTTTACATATGGCTGGTTGTCATGCTTTGGGTGGTTGTGGCATAACGTCAGATTCTAGCTTGGAGAATAATGGGCCTGTGTGCCTGTCATCTTCATTCCATGGTTCCTTTTAAAGTGATCTTGAATGAGGGAATTAGGGACAAGCCCCACTTTGGACTTACTTACTTGCTTACTTCATTTCTACCCCACCTTTCTCACCCTGCCGGGGATTCAAGGTGGCTTACAAACTCTGGCAAAATTTAATGCCGCATGGACATAGCAATAGAACACACCCCATCAAATTATAACAATAGTTAAAACATATGAGCAATTAAAACAATACAACAGATTAAAACCATATAAACTGTTGAGTCTTGATCTCATATTTATCCAGTCATTTTCTAAAGTCCATAATCATTATGCAGGCTTTTGAAGTCTAATTCCGTAATATCCTATTCACCAAATGCCTGAGCGCATTCCTAAGTTTCACCCTTTTTCTAAAAACCAGGAGGGAGGAGGCCAGTCTGATCTCGTTGGGGAAGGAGTTCCACAACTGAAGGGTCACCATTGAGAAGGCCCTGTCTCTTATCCCCACCAAAAAGCTTGTGAAGAGGTCGGGATCAAGAACACCACCTCCCCAGCTGATCTTAAAGCTCTTGTTGGCTTTGGACAGGTAAGCTGGACCAAAACCGTTTAGGGCTTTACAGGCCAAAGCCAGCACTCTGAATTGTTCCCATTCAAATTCAGAACAGTTGAATTAGATGGTCATCTGTTGGGAGTGTTTTGATTGTGTCATCCTATGTGGCCAAAAGTTGGGACTGGATGGCCCTGATTGTATACACCAACTCAATTCTATATGATGAGACTTGCAGCTCTGACTCAAATTACCTTATTTTCTATTATTTAGATGCTTTCCTGTAGTATATCTTCTCTTACGCAGTGCTTTCTTTAAGCTGTGTGTTTCTATTAAATTTCCAATTTTTGGCATGGTGGGGAAAGGGAAACAAGTGGTAGACCAGAAGCAGATAGTCCGACATTTCTTCCAGAAATTTAGAAATGTGAGCGAATCCCTAACCGCCCATCTCCACTTGTGTGTTGCATAAGCAAGGCGGGATCTCCTGCATATGTCATCAGTTGGGGACCCCTCAGCACCAACCACCGCTCTGGTCTAGAGTGAAGAAAGAGGCAGCCAGGGGACAGTTCCATCTTGTCTCCTGTGCTATGCTAATAATTAATATAATATAATATAATGTATATACATATAATATTTATAATATAATGTAAAACAATGTAACAGTAATAATATGATATTATTAAATATTTTATATTACATGTAATATTACTAATAATATTAAAATATAATGGTATAGTATGATACAGTAGTATATAATATTGATATTGTACTATGCTAATAATATATTGTATGTATATATATCTTGTAAGCCGCTTTGAGTCCCTTCAGGGTGAAAAGGGCGGCATATAAATGTCGCAAATAAATAAATAAATAAAATCCTGGGAGCATGAAGACTTGCATTACTTCTCATGAAAATAGAAAACTGAAAAGTGTATGCACTACATCTGAGCTTCTGAGCTCCCACAAAAGTGAAGTAAATGCTCTGTATACTGACAGGTATCACCGTTGTGTTCAACTTCAAGTCATTTCTGACTTATGATGGCCTGAAGGTAAAGCTTCAGGCTAGGGATAGGTTTCTTGCCTAGGGTCACCCAGTGGGTTTTCATTTCCGAGTTGGGATTTGTACACTGGTTTCCACAGCCAGAATACAACGTTTATGCACTAAGCTTTATCTGAGCTCCCACCAAACTAAAGTGCATCTTCTATGTCAGTGTTTCTCAACCTGGGGGTCGGGACCCCTGGGTGGGTCGGGAGGGGGTGTCAGAGGGGTCGCCGAAGACCACCAGGAAAACACAGTATTTTCTGTTGGTCATGGGGGTTCTCTATGGGAAGTTTGGCCCAATTCTGTCGTTGGTGGGGTTCAGAATGCTCTCTGATTGTAGGAGAAGTATAAATCCCACCAACTACAACTCCCAAATGTCAAGGTCTATTTTCCACAAACTCCACCAGGGTTCACATTTGGGCATACTGAGTATTTGTGCCAAGTTTGGTCCAGATCTATCATTGTTTGAGTCTACAGTGCTCTCTGGACATAGGTGAACTACAGCTCAAGGTCAACGCCCACCAAACCTTTCCAGTATTTTCTGTTGGTCATGGGAGTTCTGTGTGCCAAGTTTGGATCAATGCCATTGTTGGTGGAATTCAGAATGCTCCTTGATTCTAGGTAAACTATACAACCCAGCAACTACAACTCCCAAATGACAAAATCAGCCCCCCACCCCACCAGTATTCAATTTTCAGTGTTTCGAGTATTTGTGCCAAATTTGGTCCAGTGAATAAGATACATCCAGCATATGTGATATTTACATTACGATTCATAACAGTAGCAAAATCATAGTTATGAAGTAGCAACAAAAATAATTTTATGGTTGGGGGTCACCACCACATGAGGAACTGTATTTAGGGGTTGCAGCATTAGGAAGGTTGAGAACCACTGTTCTACATCCTGATGGTGTGTGTGTGTGTGGGGGGGGGGGGGCAATAAAAAGAGACAGCAACACCCAAGTTTCCTTAATCACCAAGGGCTTTAGAAAAGCGAAGATCCTTGCTCACCTCTCAAATTCTTGATGAAGTCATCTAATTTCATCTTTCTCTCTGCCTTGACACTGGGGCTGTACATGTCGGTGTTCAAAAGGATGATGGCAAAAGCCAGGATGAAGATTGTGTCTGGATTCCGGAACTGGCGCACCAGGGGGGCATTGCATACACAGTAGCGCTGGCTGGAATAAAAGAGGTAGATGTCAAGTCAAAGAGAAAGCGACCGTCACAAGAGATGGGTAGGACAAGGCTGAGATATGTTGCTGCCCAAAAGAAAAACTGTTCAAGGTTCTTTATCTCCCAAGGGTTCTTTACTTGTACTTTTCAATAGGAGCTATATACCATCAAATCATCTATGTATATTAACTAACAACACCCAATGACTACAATCACTATAACCAGAACCACAAGGGGATAGTCCTCAGGTAGTTTTATTTGTTTTATTTATTTAGTATATTTATATACCGCCCCTCTCAGCCTTCCGGCGACTCAAAGCGGTTTACAATGCCATCAAAAACATAGATACAATATACAGTATAAAAGGTCAACAACAATAAAATCATCACATTATAATAAAACATACTTCAATCGATACTCATTAAAACAATGTCCAGTCCCGTCATGTAGCTGTTTCGTTATTATATCCATTACTCAGTATTCGCAAATGCCTGCTCAAATAGCCATGTCTTACGATTCTTCTGAAATGATAGGAGTGGAGAAGCCGATCTAATCTCCCTAGGAAGGGCGTTTCATAGCTGAGGGGCCACCACTGAGAAGGCCCTGTCTCTCGTTCCCGCCAGCCGTACTTGTGATGGTAGCAGGACCGAGAGCCGGGCCTCTTAAAGTCCTCACAGGTTTGTAAGGGGAGATTCATTCGTACAGGTAAGTTAGGCCAGAACCGTTTAGGGCTTTATAGGCTAACGCCAGCACTTTGAATTGTGCCCGGTAGCAGACTGGTAGCTAGTGGAGCTGGTGCAACGGGGGAGTTGTATGCTCCCTGAGTGCCACTCCAGTTAGCAACCTGGCTGCCGTCCGTTGGACCAGTTGAAGCTTCCAGACAGTCTTCAAAGGCAACCCCACGTAGAGAGCATTACGGTAGTCTATACGGGATGTAACAAGAGCGTGGACTACCGTGGCTAAGTCAGACTTTCCAAGGTATAGCAAAAGTTTTGCTATAAAGATATAAAGAATTCATCGTGAGTCAGAGAGTTATAAATTGAAAGGCTCCGCTGCCCTTGAGTTAATTCAGTCTTTTGTTTATAAATATTTATGAAAACTCCGCATCCCATCACGGAAAGTTCCAAATCCCATTTTCCATTTCGGGATGCAGAACATTCATCAACTTCAATTTACGAACACTCCTACAACTTAGAATGAGCTTTCAAGTCACATAAACAGCCAAGTAATCAGTTTGTAGGCAGATTCATTATCCAAAGCTTATGCTGATAAATTCACAAAATTCATATTTTATGAAGGGAAGCTGAAATTCAAGGACAGGCTTGCCTAAGTCTTAATAACAAGGTCTTAATAACAAGGACAAAGAAAGAACTTTAACAATGACCAATTGGTTAATTAAATGGACAGTTCTCTTATGCTCCTTTCAACATCTCACAAAGGTATGTTTTTGATGGTAGCGTATTTTGATCATATGCATCGAAACATAATTTGCATTGAAATGATAATACAATCAATCTACAAAAATCCCCTTGACAGCCCTAATCAATATGCACAGTCAACAGGGTTGTTTAAGCAGCAAGATGGTGCACTAGGTCTATATGCCGAGGCTTCGCAAGGGTTTAAGTTTCAAATCTGTCAAGAGAAGGGCACCTTGAAGTAGACAGAGAGACACAGAGGCCTGAAGCATACATGAGAACATTGATACAGATCTCAACTTCAATCAAAGCTTCCTAACAGATTTACATATTGTATGCATCTCCCTCTCTACATCTGTCAGGGCAGAGGGCCTTGTGCGCTATGGATTTCTCTTGCATTTCCCTACCAACATAGGCATCATCTTGAGAGACAGAAAAAGGGAGATGTCTTTGAAAAGGCTTTTGTGCACCAAGGCCAAGGACTGGGCAAGATGGTTGCCCTGGGCAAGTCGTTGGGTGCCCAGTTTTAAATCCAAAGCAAAACTAAACACAGTCTACAACCGGAAAAAAGATCATTGTTTGCTCACTATATTTTCTCAATTTACATGAATCTTCTATTTCCCTCATCAGGTCACATACAGCTTGCGCACTGTGGTGAGCTTGCCTCAATGTGAGCTTCCTTTTACAATGCACTGCTTATTTCCTCTATCAGCGGCTATACAGCAATGTACACTTCTCTTTTTTTGTTCCACCATGCACGTAAATATTAGGCATGTGCATCCATGGTTCTAAATCAGCGGTTCTCAACCTGGGGATCGCAACCCCCCGGGGGGTCGTTACGCCATTTTCGGGGGGTCGCGAAGCTGCCTTGGTTGGTCCCGCCCCCTCCAAAATGGCTGCCATGCGGGCAGCCTTTCCGCCCGGCTCACGCGCCTTTCCGAACTCGGAGGGGCGTGTGGGCCAGGCGGAGGTCTACCTGCACAGCCTTGCCATTGAGGAGCCTTTTCTGCTTGGCTCTCGTCCCCTGGGCGGATGGCTCCCCGCATGGCCTGGCCATCCATGGAGTGTCATGGCTGCCTGGCACTCACCCCCTGCTGAGCTTAAGTGGGGCAGAACTGGGAGGAGGGCTCCACATGGCCTGGCAGTCTGGGGAGCCTTTGCCACCAAGCCCTCACCCCATGCCGACCTCGGTCCAGATCCATTGGTGTTTGGGTTCACAGTGCTCTCTGGATGGAGGTCAACTACAACTTCAAATCAAGGTAAATTTCCCCTAAAGGCCTTCAGTATTTTTTGCGGGGTTCTGTATGCCAAGTTAAGTCCAATACAATGTTTGGTGGAGCTTTACTAATTGCAGGAGGAACTGTAACTCCTACATGTCTGAACCTATTTTCCCCAAACTTCTATTGATAATGGGAGTTCTGTATGCCAGGTTTGGTTCAATTCCATTGTTGTTGGGGTTCAGAATGCTCTTTGATGGCAGGGGAACTATACATCCCAGTAACTGCAACTCCTAAATGTCAAGATCTGTTTCCCTCAAATTCCATCAGTGTTCAAATTTGGGCATATTGAGTATTTGTGCCAAGTTGGGTCCAAATGCACAGTCGTTCACAGTGCTCTCCATTTGTACGTGAACTACATCTCCTGTAAATCATTGTCAATTCCTCCCAGCCCCCTGTTGATCATTGGGGTTCTGTGTGCCAAGTTTGTTCCAGGTCTATAATTTGTGGTGGTCTCAGTGGTCTGTGGAAGTCAAAGCTGAATCGGTTGAAGGCACTGCAAATCTCATCATCCGTCATCCATACTTCCCGAGCATATTGTTTTTGTAATCAATCACTATGCTTTAATTATGTTCAATTTCTAACAATGAAAATACATCCTGCATATCACATGTTTCCATTATGATTCATAAGAGTAGCAAAATTACCGTTATGAAATAGCAACAAAAATATGGTTGGGGGTCACAACAACATGAGGAACTTCATTTAGGGGTCACGGTATTAGAAAGGTTGAGAACCACTGTTCCCACAGAAACCCCATAACCAACAGAAAATACTGTGGTCTTTGGCGACCCCTTTGACACCCCCTCGCGACCCCCCCAAGGGTCCCGACCCCTAGGTTGAGAAACGTTGGTTTAATCACAGTTGGGCAGTCTTATCTTAAATTACAGTTTTATGTAAATATTCAAAAACATTTAACCTACTGATGCCTCAAATAATGTAATTGTATTTTTTTATTTTGAAATTTACCAATAGCTTCTGCATTTCCCACCCTTGGCTTATACTTGAGTAAATTCGTTTTCCCAGTTTTTTGTGGTAAATTTGGTTGCCTCGGCTTATCTTCGGGTCGGCTTATCCTCAAGTATATACAGCATATATATTTCCACCTAAGTTATTATTAGCCATCCTGTTATGCATGCTAATACTGATAGACTACTATGCAGGCAGCCCTCCACATTCATAGAATCCTGGAGTTGGAAGAGACCTCATGGGCCATCCAGTCCAACCCCCTGCCAAGAAGCAGGAATATTGCATTCAAACTACCCCCCTGACGGATGGCCATCCAGCCTCTGTTTAAAAGCTTCCAAAGAAGGAGCCTCCACCACACTACAGGGCAGAGAGTTCCAATGCTGAACGGCTCTCACAGTTAGGAAGTTCTTCCTAATCTTCAGATGGAATCTCCTCTCCTGTAGTTTGAAGCCATTGTTTCGCGTCCTAGTCTCATAAGTCCATGGCTCAGGACTCCCAAGAAATTGGAAAAATTGCAAAGATCGTGTGTCAGGATAGCAGCTGCTATGAAGTCAACATGATTTTTTTAATCTGTATAGTCAGACTCCAGAAAGTTAACCTCTGCTAGCAGTGCCAAAACATTTTTTAAAATCCGTGATTTCAAAGGTTATGCGTTTCTTTATTATGTTTGTCAGGAAACTGTGCATGTTTATTTAGTGGGTAGATCCTGTCTAAATTAATCCTTTTCTCAGACACAAGACATAAAATAGAAACTCCTAATTAGGTTCCCTTGTCAGGGAGATCTATACATGGAAATCCTAAAATATTCCTCAGAATTAAAGTTATTTACGAGATAAGTGACACAGTTTTTGCAGGCTTGATCTCCATTTAAAAGGAGAGGAAGCATCCCTCCCCACATATACATAATACCTCCAGGCCTCTCTGAGATTGCTTTTGATGTCAAATACTGACATACGTTTCTATTTTAGGATAAGCTTTGTTGATGGTAAATGATGTTGTAGCTGGTACACAGAGAAAGAATCTCAGCCCTTTCTCTAATGGTCTCCACCATCCCATCACAGCACTTGGTAGAATTGGGGAGCTTCCAAATATTCCACCCAAAATCATCCCATAACTGGCAAACAAATCAAATCAATTCCCCATCTCTGGACATATAGGGATGCTGACACTAAGTCTAGTTGTGTCCCAACTCTGTGTGGTGGTGCTCATCTCCATTTCCAACTTGAAGAGCCGGCGTTGTCCATAGACACCTCCAGGGTCATGTGGCCGGCATGACTGTATGTAGTGCCGTTACCTTCCCGCCAAAGTGGTACCTATTGATGTACTCACATTTTGCATGTTTTCGAACTGCTAGGTTGGCAGAAGCTGGGGCTAACAGTGGGAGCTCACGCCGCTCCCCGGATTTGAATTGCTGACCTTTCAGTCAGCAAGTTCAGCAGCTCAAAGTTTAACATGCTGTGCCACCAAGGGCTCCCTTTGCTGGAGGTGGATAAGGCCAATAGAAGATGGTCTTCCAGGGATTCCATGGCAGAGAAGAAACAAAGAAGATTGAAGGTCAGTGTCACTGACCTCCCCCCCCCCATCAATATTTGTTTTATTATTGTTGTTTTATTATTGCTTGTTGTTTTGATGTGTTGTTGGGCTTGGTCTCATGTAAGCCGCTCTGAGTCCCTTGGGGAGATGGTGGCAGGGTATAAATAAAAATTATTATTATTATTATTATTATTATTATTATTATTAGGTATGGGAACTGTGCAAGCAATTTAACAGAGATAAAGGCAACTAACATGGTCATTAATACAACATAATTCTTTCACATAACTGGACATTTGTTAATGTTTGGCCATGATGCTAAGAATGACTCCAAAACCCATCTGCCTAATGGTTGAAGTCCAGTTCACTACAGCATCTCTATGTCAGCTTTTTCTGCAAAAAGAAACATCCACGCATAAAATAAATACACCACTTCTTTCCTTCTTTTATTCTTTTACCTGCCTTCATCTTGAGCAGCTGAATCTTGCTTCTTTAACTTCAATATTATAACCTGCCTTCCCTTGCAAAAGCCCTTGAAGGAACTTTGAAAACAATCTAAACACATAATCTCTCTTGGGGAAATGGTTTTCCATAAATTATGAGCAGGTCATTAAGAAAATGCCTTCTTCAGGTGGCCCTGAATGTTATTTTACCCAGCAGTCTGTTTTGACTTAACTGCTGGACTGATCGATTTTACTTTATCAGCATCCTAAATGGCATTTTCTCCTGACATTTCACCTGCATCTATGGCAAGCATTCTCAGAGGTAGTGAGGATGCTTGCCATAGATGCACTACCTCTGAGGATGCTTGCCATAGATGCAGGCAAAACGTCAGGAGAAAATGCCTCTAGAACATGGCCATATAGCCCGAAAAAACTCACAAGAACCTAGTGATTCCAGCCATGAAAGCCTTCGACAATAGCATCCTAAATGATATATTGGTGCTACTTTGCAAAAAATGTCTACCACTCAACTGTCATCAGGCCTGTCCATTTAAAACTTGGCTTTGCCACAATCAATAAATGTATATAAATTTGGGGGGGGGGGGCGTTTCAGCAAAAAGTATTTATATACACACACACACACACACATATAAACACACACACACACTAGCTTAGGTACCCACCAATGCCTGAGTTCGGTATTTTTTAATTGTAAATATCTGGGACATCTAATCATCTCTCAACAAAAGATTGCCCCAGGCACTTCCAGGCCATCAAATGCTAATCAAGGTGGTCAGTTGAAACATTCACACCTAGCTCCAGCAGACAAGAGTCCTTTGTCCCACCCTGTTCCAACAGACCTCACAACCTCTGAGGATGCTTGCCACAGATGCAGGCGAAACATTAGGAGAGAATGCCTCTAGAACATGGCCATATAGTCCGGAAAAACCTACACCTCACTAACCATTGTTTGTTCTTGGATTTTATGAATGGTCCATTTAGAACAGGGGTCCTCAAACTAAGGTCCGGGGGCCGGATGCAGCCCTCCAAGATCATTTACCCGGCCCTCGCTCAGGGTCAACCTAAGTCTGAGATGACTTGAAAGCACACAACAACAACAACAACAACATTCCTATCTCATCAGCCAAAAGCAGGCCCACACTTCCCATTGAAATACTAATAAGTTTATATTTGTTAAAATTGTTCTTCATTTTAATTGTTGTATTGTTTTAAAGTGTTTTCTTTTGCACTACAAATAAGATATGTGCCGTGTGCATAGGAATTCATTCATGTTTTTTCCAATTATAATCCGGCCCTCCAACCGTTTGAGGGACTGTGACCTGGCCCTCTGTTTAAAAAGTTTGAGGACACCTACTTTAGAAAATGCACAAGGTTGTGGGTAAACTACAGCTCCCATTATCAACTGTCAATGCCCCCCAAACTGCACCAGCAGTTAAAGCTGGTCACGATGGGCATGTGAACCAAGTTTTTTCCAGATCCATCGCCAGTGAGGTTCATGGTGCTCTATGATGGTGGATGAACTACAAATCCCATAATCAAGGGTCAATTGTCCCCAAAACACTGCCGGTACTTAAAGTTAGCCATGATGGGTAAGCATGCCAAGTTTAGTCCAGATCCATATCTTCACTTGGGAGATCTCAGACTGACCATGACTATTTTAAAATAAGGCTTTCTAACTGTTAAAAGTAACATACAAATAAATTAATGTGCTTTTGTATCTATTAGTTTAAATAAATTACCATATCTGTTTTTTAAACTTGTTATTTCTTGGCACCAAACTGTCAAAATTTTGCATTGATGCAAATTCTTCATTTGAAACATGAAATCTAGAAATTGAGAGGACGCTGGCATCTTTTTTTCGTCCAAGGCTTTGCCCAAAGGTTCCCTGGAGATTAGTTCATACAAAATTCAGGCTACATTATGCTGAAGGCACATAATGCTAAAAGCAAATTCTAGGCTATTTTTAACCTCAGTTTACAATAAATAAAATATGCTACACCTGCATCCTTGTGCTTCTTTCCCTGTACCTTACAGTTCATCTTCATGCTCACACATTCTCATTCATACCAAGGGGGAGCCGAAAAACAAACAAGCAAAACAGGGACAAAATAAATGTGACTGGGATCTAATTATTATTCCAGACATTAAACTGCCTGAGACTCTCCTCGGAGAATTAAAGATCTTGCTCATTCCTTCTCCCTCCTCTTTTTCAGTCATTTCTTTATTCAGAGCACTCCACGTGACTTGTGCAAACCAAGGCAAGCCGCGAGCTGGAGTGGGAGGCAACCTCACACTTCTCCCTGAGATGAAAGGTTGTCTAGCTCATTTCAGCCGGTAGAAAATACCTTTCCTTCCTTTCCATGCAATTGTTTTCTACTAAACGCGCCCTGGTACCACGAGATGCAAAGCCAACCTTAAGAAATGGGGCTGCAAAGTGGAATCCACGACATGCGAGTGTGGATAAGAGCAAACTGCAGACCACCTGCTGCGATGCAACCCGAGCCCTGCTACATGCACAATGGAGGACCTTCTTATAGTAACACCAGAGGCACTCCGAGTGGTCAGCTACTGGTCAAAGGACATTTAAACAACTACCAAGCTTGCAAACTTTGTGTTTTGTTTGTTTAAAAAATGCAATACAACTGTTTGGCTTGCTGGGTTGTTGTAAGTTTTTCCGGGCTATATGGCCATGTTCTAGAGGCATTTTCTCCTGACGTTTCGCCTGCATCTATGGCAAGCATACTGTTTGCTCATTGTCTTTGATGACCCCTCTGACACTCCCTCGCGACCACTCCAGGGGTCCTGACCCCCAGGCTGAGAAATGATGTTCTACAGGAATTCTCTCCTGACGTTTCGCCTGCATCTATGGCAGGCATCCTCAGAGGTAGTGAGGTCTGTTGGAACTAGGGAAAAGGGTTTATATATCTGTGGAATGACCAGGGTGGGACAAAGGACTTTTGTCTGCTAGAGCTACGTGTGAATGCTTCAACTGACCACCTTGTTTAGCATTTAATGGCCTGGAAGTGCCTGGGGGGAATCTTTTGTTGAGGGTGATTTGATATGCCTGATTGTTTGGCTTGCTCCTGACACGATAAATAAATAAATTACCCCAAATTACAATCTTATATGCCGGGTTAATGGGTGGAAAGAAACCTTCCTAACCTCAATTGAAATGATGACTCCCAGCTAACTATGGTTTGCATGCGAGTCAGTTTCAGAAATTGTTGTGCCTTTCTTTTCCTTCCTTGCCTCTCTATCAAATGTTTTGTCATTCCTTATCTTGTTGATCTAAATCAGGTGTGTCAGACCCATTTTCATTGAGGGCCACATCAGCCCTCGATGGTTGCCATCAAAAGGCCATTAAATCTGTGGATACAGAGGGCTCACTATAATTTTTTTACATAGTGGTTGTTGCTCTTTAGTTTTTATCCAGCTTGGGTCCCCATGCTAGGTAAAAAAACTAAAGAGCAACAACCACTATGTAAAAAAAAAAAACCACGAATGACAACTCCCATCACTTTTTATTATATCCACAATGTGGTCTGAAGATAATGGGAACTGCATCCCAACAGCACTTGAGGCTCTGAGGTCAAACATCATATCCATAAGCCTTGCATCTAAATCCAAACCATGCAATCCTAAACCGAACAAACAAACTGCAGTTTTCCAGGTGTTACTGGATCACAGTGTCCATCCATCAACTCTAGTCATAATGTCTAACAAATACAGGAATTGTAGTCCAGCATTTGGCGGGGGGAGGGAGCACATAAAATGGCCTAGCGGGTCAGATTCAGCACACAGATCCTGAATTTGACACATGTGATCTCAACTAAAACACAGTATCTAGAATTAAATCCAGTGCAAAACTGCCAAGGAATAAGTTCCATTGAAATCAAGGGGGCTGATGTCTGGGTAGGCACTTATTGTCCAGTGTTACATCTACAATACTTCTAACTTTGATTAATTTTAATCAGTTTGCCATTCAAGGAGCGATTTCTGATAAATCTTAATTTTGGTTTACATTGATGAAGATAGAACATTAAATGATCGTCTGCTTCAAATGTTTCTGGGAACAAGAGATCTATTGACAAAAGAGAGAACACTGTGGGGCAAAGCACATGGACACAGATGTGTGTTTATACACATACCATATATCAGTCGCAGGCCTAAGAAAAGCATCCAGAATATGAAAGGGGCCTTGGTTAGGTATTAGGTGAAGATTATTCACAAATTAGGAGCCCCCGGTGGCGCAGTGGGTTAAACCCCTGTGCCAGCAGGACTGAAGACCGACAGGTTGCAGGTTCGAATCCGGGGAGAGGCGGATGAGCTCCCTCTGTCAGCTCCAGCTCCCTAAGCGGGGACATGAGAGAAGCCTCCCACAAGGATGATAAAAACATCAAATCATCCGGGCGTCCCCTGGGCAACGTCCTTGAAGACGGCCAATTCACTCACACCAGAAGCGACTTGCAGTTTCTCAAGTCGCTCCTGACACGACAAAATTCACAAATTGTGTCAGTACCATGCATCCACTGTGTAATGCAATTGTGGAAAGAGACACTTATTTTTGTAGACAAAGACTTTTGATAAATACACAATTGGCACAGATTGTGCCACTTAAAACTGCTTCCCCAAGACCTAGCTTCTGAAGATCGTGACAGGTAGGATAGGGCCATTCCACCTGGTCAAACTTCTTGAGGGTATCCAGCTGAGTTGCTCTAATGGACAATTCACCTGGAATAACACTGTGTGTCCAGTTTAAGAATGATATCGACAAGCTGGAATGTTTCCAGAGTAGAGAGACTGAAATGGTAAAAGGTTTAGATGCCAAGCCCGATGTGAGTGGCTGAGGGAGCTGAGTATGTTTATCCTGGATTAAGAGGTGACACGATAATCATGTTTAAATACTTGAAAGGATGCCATATTGAAGGTGGAGCAGATTTGTTCTCTGCAGGACACAGAGCAACGGATTCAAACTACAAGGAAAGACATCCCACCTAAACATTAGGAACTCTGTGATTATATGAAAAGCTAAACGTTGTCTTCTGGGATTGATGGACTACCAATTAGAAAGGAGTCATGGAAGAACACTACAACAACCCAGAACATTACAACCTACAACAACCCAAAACACTTCATTATTTGACAATTACTGCAAGAGTATTTAATGCTCAAAACGGGAGAGCGACTTATTGCCCACTAAAGAAGATTGCTTATTAAAAAGGAAATGAATACATTTTCTATTTTGATGAAAGAAAAGATGTGAGCAATGTTTTGAAAGACTGGAAACCTCTGACTGTCTTTTCGGAACAAATGACAGTGCTTTGATGATTGTTGGCGTTGAGTTAAATGAATAGATGAAGTGTAATTTTTAGATTAAGTAAAGGAAGGTTGGGATTGCATGATTTAAAATATATGACAAGGTTTTTAACATCTGCCCTTTCACTTTGCTACTCTGCTGCTGAATACGCATGCCCAGTGTGGAATATATCTCACCACGTTAAAACAGTGGATGTGGCTCTTAATGAGACATGCTGCATTATCACAGGTTGTCTACGCTCTATACCACTGGAGAAATTACGCTGTTTAGCCGGTATTACACCATCTGACATCCATCGGGATGTTATTTTTGCACTGGAAACTCTCTTTATCATATGCTCTTAAAGTACAATGGGTCTGAAGTAACCAAGGGGGTTGGTTCTAGGATCCTCTATGGACACTCAAATCTGTGAATGCTCAAATCCCATTATGTAGGAAAGGTAAAAGTTTTCCCCTGACATTAAGTCCAGTTGTGTCTAACTTTGGGTGATGGTGCTCATCTCAATTTTTAAGCCAAAGAGCTGGCTTTGTCCATAGACACCTCCAAGGTCATGTGGCCAGCATGACTGCATGGAGCACCGTTACCTTACTGCCAGAGTGGTACCTATTTATCTACTCACATTTGCATGTTTTCAAAGTTGTCAGAAGCTGAGGCTAACAGCGGGAGCTCACCCCACTCCCCAGATTTGAACTGGGGACCTTTTGGTCAGCAGGTTCAGCAGTTCTGCGGTTTAACCCACTGTGCCATTGGGAATCCCTTTTATAACATTGTGAACACCTCAAAAGACTGCCAGAGAGCCTAAGGATCTGTGAAATGGCTAGATCTGCCTACATATCAGAGTTGCGCTCGGAACATGGCAAAATCAAGTCTTCCTTTTGGGGGATTTTTACCCAAATATTTTAAAGCTGGGATTGGATGAATGAGAAGGTGCAAAACCTGTGGCTATAGAGTGTTGACCATATGTTCTTTAGTACTGTAACAATTTTATAATGAATCTTGAGGTATGTTAAGGGTTTGTCAGTGCATATAGCGGCATATACTTTATGATAATTATACCTGAATGACCAGACACAGTGAAGACATCTGCCCTTGCGCTATGCTATTCTGCTGCTGAGTATGCATGCCCAGTGTGGAACACATCTCACCACACTAAAACAGTGGATGTGGCTCTTAATGAGACATGCCGCATTATCACAGGGTGTCTGCACCCTACACCACTGGAGAAATTACACTGCTTAGCCGGTATTGCACCACCTGACATCTGCCAGGAAGTAGCAGCCAATAGCGAAAGGACCAAGGCAGTGACATCTCCAGCTCATCCCTTGTTTGGGCATCAGCGAGCACGTCAACGACTTAAATCAAGAAATAGTTTTCTTAGATCTATAGAGACACTTGCTGGAACACCTCAGCAAGCGAGAATCCAAAAGTGACAGGCTCAAACCCAGCACCTCAATCCGTGGGTGATACCAGATGAGAGACTCCCTCCTGGGCACACAGAAGACTGGGAGACTTGGAAGGCGCTGAACAGACTGCGCTCTGGTACCACGAGATGCAGAGCCAATCTCAAGAAATGGGGCTACAAAGTGTAATCCACGACATGCAAGTGCGGAGAAGAGCAAACCACAGACCACCTGCTTCAATGCAACCTGAGCCCTGCTACATGCACAATGGAGGACCTTCTTGCGGCAACACCAGAGGCACTCCAAGTGGTCAGATACTGGTCAAAGGACATTTAATCAACTACCAAGTTTGCAAAATTTGTGCTTTTTTTATCTGTTTGTTTGTTTTGTTCTGTTAGAAATGTAATACAATGGTATGGTTGCTGATGACACGATAAATAAATAAATTACCTGAATGGGGACAATTCTTAAAAATGAATCAGTCTTAAAGATCCTGGCCACATTCTGACTCTTGGTATGCAATCTTTAAACATGATGAAATGAAAGAGTGAGTCTCTTGTTCTTGCACACCCACTATGTGTCAGAATGCCCTGCTTTTTCAGGCGTGTATGCACATACATTTCTACGCACATAATTCCCGTCCCTTCTTTCTTGTGGCAGATGGATCGAGTGGGTGGGATACATGCAAATGGAGATATATGCGCATGTAAGACCAATCACAGCACGTTCTCAATGCTGTGGGAAGCACAAGGTAGAGATTTGCTCCAACGCCTCTCTGGCTGTAGAGTTTCTATACCAGAGCCAGAGTGTGAATGAGTACTTTATTTGTTCAAATTACTGTACGGTCAACTCTTTGGCCTTTCCTTCAGACTCTGATATTTTCTCTCGGCTCCTCATTGACTAGTACAAAAGAAACAAAGCCAGAATTCCAGTAGCTGCCTCCCTTGAGATACATACAGAAATCGAAGCCGAAGCCCATACACAATTATCACTCTTCATGAGCCAAAGCAATCTCAGACATTATGCACTGCAGCATCATAATACAAGGTTCTCAATGCCATGACTAACCAAAGGGATTCTGAGACATATCCACGTGCTCCCTTTCGTCCATGGCTTAATCACCAAATGAAGCCTCAAAACCCCCACCAATCCAAGCCCTGGAAGAATGGCTGTACCATCAACATACCTGAAGGCTTCAATGAGACGCTCCACCTTCTGTGCCTCTCCTTGCACCCGAATGTGGGACTGGAATTTCCGCAAAGCGTCATCCAAATCCATGCTGGAGAAATCCATCTCGTCTACCACACAGCTAAAAGGCAACAAAAAAGAAGACATTGACACACAAAGGTGAGTTGGGCAAAGAGATTCACATATTGAATCTTGATATCTTTTCATGTGCTATCTTGCATCAATAGCCAGTGTAATTCATGAGTGGGTCATGGGCTGAGCAGCAAAAGTGTAATCTCACATTATTTCAGAGTGATGCTCCTCTATAAACTTACTTAGGCGATCCCTCGTTGTCTGAGTAGGATTGTCTTCCAAGATTGGTGTACTGGCAGTGGGTCGGTAGGTGACTGTGGAGCCCTATTCTTGATCTGCATGTTCTCCCACAGTGAGGGCATTGGTTTCCAGGAGGGAGGTGATCCCAGTTGGGGGTGGCTTGATATGCCTTCCTCTTGGCACGTTTCTCTCTTTCACCCTCCATTCGTGCCTCTTCAAATTCTACAGCACTGCTGGTCACAGCTGACCTCCAGCTGGAGCGCTCAAGGGCCAGGGCTTCCCAGTTCTCAGTGTCTATGCCAGAGTGTTTAAGGTTGGCTTTGAGCCCATCTTTAAATCTCTTTTCCTGTCCACCAACATTCCGTTTTCCATTCTTGAGTTTGGAGTAGAGCAAACTGTTTTGGGAGATGGTGGTCGGGTATCTGGACAACGTGGCCGGTCCAGCAGAGTTGATGCCGGAGGACAATCGCTTCAGTGCTGGTGGTCTTTGCTTCTTCCAACATGCTGACATTTATCCGTTTGTCTTCCCAAGAGACTTGCAGGATTTTTCGGAGGCAGCACTGATGGAATCGTTTTAGGAGTTGCATGTGACGTCTCTAGACTGTCCACGTCTCGCAGGCATATAGCAGGGTTGGGAGGACAATAGCTTTATAAACAAGCACCTTGGTATCCCTACAGATGTCCCAATCCTCAAACACTCTCTGCTTCATTCGGAAAAATGCTGCACTCGCAGAGCTCAGGCGGTGTTGTATTTCAGTGTCAGTGTTGACTTTTGTGGAGAGGTGGCTGCCAAGGTAGAGGAAATGGTTTTGCTGAGCAGCAAAAGTGTAATGTCACATAATTTCAGAGTGATGCTCCTCTATAACCCCTCACTCACAGTATGCTACAATCTATACTTTCTCTTTAATGCACTGTGAGAAAAAGACGTGGTTGAAGGTATACTCTGCAGTTCTGCAATTGCACAAATTCCAGTTCATAAGGTGGAAAGAACACAACAGAACATCTAATGGAAGCAATGGGAAACGTGCATGGAAAGTCTAGCATTCTTTAGCTGTGATGGCTAAAGCTAATGGGGGTTGCAATCCAGCCAAGATGTGGAAGCCACAATGTTCCATTCATATCTAGCCAATGTATTCCTCTCACAGATGTACTATACACTGAACTAGCATTCCTGGTAAATCTCTTTTCCTATGTAAATACACAAATGCCCTGCTGCTATAAACTTCCAACGAAAGCATCACTTCAATTAATCATGAGAATACTCAATTAATTCGCATAGTACACAAGCATAGGGAACAAATGTGATGGGACTATTATAGCAACAGGACATTTGTGTATTTACATTGTACTTATAGATATCTGTGTAGTTAGAGAGAAAATCTCTTTTTCTAGCCCTTGTTTTAGTTTAGAAAATATGATCACATAGTCTCCCCAGGCAACTCATACCACTAACAATCTGCATTTAAGAGCTGGAAATTTCTTCTCAAAAGTTTGTGGTATTACTGCATTTTCTATTTCTTGTAGAATGGACAACTTACAAAACCATTGGGGAGTTTTTCTTGAAATTTCTATTCTCCTTTATCTTGTAAAAATTACTTTTTTATACACTTTTTATCATTTCCAAGCTTATGGAGATTTCTGGTCTCCATAAGCTTGGAAACGATAACAGTATTTTTGTGCATATACGCCTTTCCCCTAAATACTAAAAACAACCCTTTAAGGGAAACCTGTAGTATGAACTCCATACTTCTAGGGATATGAATGACATGCTGATCCTTAAGAGGATTTGAGCTAGAGGCGTCCCATTCACAATATATAATTTCAAGTAGTGCGCTTATCAAAGCAAGCCTCACCACTTCCTTTTCTCTTTTAAATACTAGACTTTCCATGCACGTTCCCCATTGCTTTAACTAATTTACGAGGCCATAAACATCTCCAGCAAGCATGCAAAGAATGAGGAAGTACTTCATCAGTGTCACAAATGGTCGGTGAAGGGACAGCTCCCCTGGTGGCCAGAATACCCTCAAGAAAAGTTGGAATGTTAAATTGCCTCTTTGTCTGTCTATATATGTTGTGTGTCTATGGCATTGAATGTTTGCCATGCATATATATTGCACCGGGATTGTGGCGCAGCTGGCTGAGTGTCAGCTGCATTAAGATCACTCTGACCAAAAGGTCATGAGTTCGAAGCCAGCCTGGGTTGGAGTGGGTTTCCAACCAATTGTGTGTAGCCTGTTGTTGACCTTTGCAACCCGAAAGACAGTTGCATCTGTCAAGTAGGAAAATTAGGTACCACCTTAAAGTGTGGGGAGGCTAAATTAACTGATTTATGAGGCCATAAAGAAGACTCCAGCAAAGCATTCCAGCGGGGAAGCATGCGTTGCAGATGGACGATGAAAGCGACAGCTCCCCTGGCAACCAGAAAAAGTTAAAATAGCCGCTGTGTATGTCTGTATATGTTTGTATGTCAAAAATTGGCATTGAATGTTTGCCATATATGTGTACACTGTAATCCGCCCTGAGTCCCCTGTGGGGTGAGAAGGGCGGAATATAAAAGCTGCAAATAAATAAATAAATAAATAAATATTGTAATCCGCCCTGAGTCCCCTGCAGGGTGAGAAGGGAGGAATATAAATACTGCAAACAAATAAATAAATAAATAAATAAATAAATAAATAAATAAATAAATAAATGTACAAAGAGTCAATATTTATGCAACCTTCAATGACCCTGGGAACAGAGTGGACTGTAAAAATTGAACCAATAGTTGGGTAAGGGAGAGTAGATATGTAGAATTCCTTACTCCAGTACATCCCGGTTGAACTGCTTCTGCCGGTTGCCCAGGAACTCTCCGATCATCTGCCGGCTCAACCCCTTCCGCTCCAGGATAAAGCGTGCCACACCAACCGGGGTGTCCGATAGAAAACCTCTCTCAATCAAATACTGGATACCCTTCTCTGGTTTCCTGCCGGTGGGATGAGAAGAAATGCATATGAATGTCTCAAACCATTTTAGATCTGGAAGCCACCAGTCTAGAGAGCCAATTACAGAAACAGAAATGTAGCTTTGCTACTGGGTTACAGTGCTAGGGACTTCTCCACAAAGGCGTAAATAAACCAAGTATTCATTGTGCATTTGATTCTAGACTGTCACCGCAATGTTCTGCCACTTCTGGTGGATATCGTGGGGTTAACAAGGTTAAAGCCCCTGTTAAAAATGCTGGAATTTGCCTGAAGCTCTGCAGCTATCCCAGCTTTGGCGTGCTGTTGATTTGGTCCAGTCCACATGGCCACTGCCGCCATCCCTTGTGCTTGTCAGCCCCTGGGAGCAGAGATGTCAACATGGATGGTAAAGTGACGGTCCAGCAGGGCCAATAGATTATTGACCTGTCTGAACTATCTAGGCCAGGGGTCCTCAAACTAAGGCCCGGGGGCCGGATGCGGCCCTCCAAGGTTATTTACCCGGCCCTCACTCAGGGTCAACCTAAGTCTGAAATGACTTGAAAGCACAGAACAACAACCATCCTATTTCATCAGCCAAAAGCAGGCCCGCACTTCCCTAAATGAAAGCATGACAATTAATCTTCATCTTTTGGGCAAGCTTGGAGATTAAATGGTTACTTGCAGCTGCTTAAAAAAAGATCCGAGGTGCAAACTGCTGACTTGATGGCATCAAACACGTTCTCCTCTCGTCCATTTTGCCAATGCTTAAACACCCACAGCAGACAATGAGGCAGTGGCACGAGGCAAAGTACAAGCCAGCACTTGAATCATGAGGTAGTCCTCTCTCTCCATACAGTGAAGCCATAGAAAGCTCTGTTACTCTGAAGCCATATGAAATTATGGTAAGTTACTAAGCAGAACTACTTCATCAGTTACCCTGTTTTTGAAGGGATGGGGGAGAGAAAAACTAATGGGCACAACTGGTTGATAAGGAATTGGGATTGGTAAGGTTAAGTAAATAACATACATTATATTGAGTGATAATGTAAGTGTAATTTCATTATTGAGATGTGTATTACTCTACTTGCGCCTGCAATAAAAAAACCCAAAAAATTAAGAGCAGCTCACAGCATACAGCTCTGTTGCCAAGCCCTAGTTTTAATGGATAGTAGTCACAATACTGGGTTGTTGTAGGTTTTTCTGGGCTATATGGCCATGGTCTAGAGGCATTCTCTCCTGACGCTTCGCCTGCATCTATGGCAAGCACCCTCAGAGGTAGTGAAGTCTGTTGGAACTAGGAAAAGGAGTTTATATATCTGTGGAATGGATGCTTGCCATAGATGCAGGCGAAACGTCAGGAGAGAATGCCTCTAGACCATGGCACAATCAAAGTATATGTTAAGAGAATATATCTGGTCATTCCTCAGATACATAAACCCATTTTCCTAGTTCCAACAGACCTCACTACCTCTGAGGATGCTTGCCATAGATGTAGGCAAAACGTCAGGAGAGAATGCCTGTGGACCATGGCCATATAGCCCGAAAAAACCTGTAACAACCCAGTGATTCTGGCCATGAAAGCCTCCGACAATACTGTACATAGTCACAATACTATGTATTGCAAGAACTATTTTCTAGTGAATATGGGGCAGAGGTTTGAGCAGATTCAAATGCCAGCTTGGATTTGGAAACTCACTCAGTAATCATGCACAAATCACATTCTCTCAGCATCAGAGAAAGGCAAAATCTACTCTGAACAAATCTTGCCAAGAAAACCCCATGATGGGTTCACTTTAAGGGCTGAAATAGGTCAGAAACACAACTTGAAGGCACACAACAACAAAGCAATTTACTAACTAGTTTCTTGCAAGCATTAGAACTCCAAGAAACACTGCTATACATAGATCACATTTGAGGAATCACAATGGGAGATGGGACATGATATTCTAATGTCATCTCTACAGGCCAGATTTCAAAAAGTGTTGCCATCAATCCACTTAAACCAGTGTTTCTCAACCTTCCTAATGCCGTGACACCTTAATACAGTTCCTCATGTTGTGGTGACCCCCAACCATAAAATTATTTTCGTTGCTACTTCATAATTATGATTTTGATACTGTTATGAATCGTAATGTAAACATCTGATATGTAGGATGGATTTTCATTCACTGGACCAAATTTAGCACAAATACCCGATATACCCAAATATAAATACTGGTGGGGTTGGGGGGGGGGTGATTTTGTCATTTGGAAGTTGCAGTTGCTGGGATTTATAGTTCACCTACAATTCTGAACTCCACCAATGATGGAATTGAGCCAAACTTGGTACACTGAACTCCCATGACCAAGAGAAAATACCAGAAGGTTTTGATGAGCATTGACCTTGAGTTTTGGAGTTGTGGTTCACCTACATCCAGGGAGCACTGTGGATGCAAACAATGATGGATCTAGACCAAACTTGGCACAAATACTCAACATGCCCAAACGTGAACAGTGGTGGAGTTTGGGGGAAATAAGACTTTACATTTGGGTGTTGTAGTTGGGAGTTATATTTCACCTACAATCAAAAAGCATTCTGAACTCCACCAATGATAGAATTGGACCAAACTTCCCACACAGAACCCCAATGACCAACAGGAAATACTGTATTTTCTGATGGTCTTTGACAACCCCTCTGACACCCCCTTGCGACCCCCTTTGGGAGGCCCCGACCCCCAGGTTGAGAAACACTGACTTAAACCATCAGATCCCTGGTTGACAAAACCGTTGGAGCTTCTCCATCTGGTGCTTCAGCTAGGTGCCGAGCTTTTTACACACACACACACAACCTGGTTGCCACAGACCAAAGGGGCTCCCAGACTGAGATCAGTCTGGTCCTGACAGTCTGCGTCACTTCTGCCTACCAGACATCTCTCCTCATACCCAGGGCACAGATGATACTTTCCATCTCATCCTCCTCAATGAGAGGAGCAGCAGCCACAGCTCTGGAAAGAGGATATTCAGCAAAATTTATTTGACCATGGTATGGTACTGGCTATCCCTCAGGTAGCAACACACTTCAAAGGCCAGGGCAGCCTTGGCTGGGGGGCTGCAGAAATAAATTGGTTACAAAGCCAAAGCTGGGTTTAATAGTCCCCCTCCCCATTATGGTCAAGTCTTGGTCGAATAAAGTGCTAGAATGGACTGAACAACTTCAGAATGATGGTATGTAGTGCCCTTATTGAATGCCATCTCATCAAACATAGCCAAATTCACTGTAATTAAAATATGTATGTGCTGCAACATCAGAGAAAGCTTCTAGCCCTACCCTTTGCCTACTGTATAGGTTTTCTACTAAAAAAAACTTCCACATAGAGGTAAACTTTAAAAATGGCAACAATGAACAATGTAAAAACAGTCTATTCTGCTTCATGACTCTACCATCTCATTCTGTCATACATCAAAGATTATTACAGATGGAAGCATTCTAGCATTAGCCATCAAAAGGTACAGTTGGCCCTCTGTATCCACAGATTCAGGAAGCAGGGTGAGCTCCCACTGTTATCCCCAGCTTCTGCCAACCTAGCAGTTCAAAAACATGCAAATGGGAGTAGATCAATAGGTACCGCTTCTGTGGGAAGGTAACGGCGCTTCATGCAGCCATGCTGGCCACATGACCTAGGAGGTGTTTAAGGATAACACCGGCTCTTTGGCTTAGAAATAGAGATGAGCACTACTGCCCGGAGTCAGACATGGCTAGACTTAATGTCAGGGGAAACCTTTATCTTTACTTTACACCTTTTTTTTAATCCAAAAGGGAAAGCTTTATTTTGTCATTTATAGGGGGAACATAATTTTATTGTGTATCTATATAAATAAAAATGTCATGTTCGTTTGTGAGATTAACAGAATTCAAAAACCACTGGACGAATTGACACCAAATTTGGACACAAGACACACTTAACAACCTAATGTATGCCCTTCACTCAAAAAAAATGATTTTGTCATTTGGGAGTTGTAGTTGCTGGGATTTATAGTTCAGCTACAATCAAAGAGCATTCTGAACCCCACCAATGATGGAATTGAACCAAACTTGGCACACAGAACTCCCATGACCAACAGAAAATACTGGAAGGGTTTGGTGGGCAGTGTCCTTTGGTTTTGGAGTTGTAGTTCACCTACATCCAGAGAGCACTGTGGACTCAAACAATGATGGTTCTGGACCAAACTCTACACAAATACTTAATATGCCCAAATGTGAACACTGGTGGAGTTTGGGGAAAATAGAATCTTAACATTTGGGAGTTGTAGTTGCTGGGATTTGTAGTTCACCTACAATCACAGAGCATTCTGAACCCCACAAACGATAGAATTGGGTCAAACCTACCACAAAGAACCCCCATTACCACCAGAGTGGGTCACAGCAACGCGTGGCAGGGGACGGCTAGTTTATATATAAAGGGACTTGAGCATCTATGGATGTTGGTATCCACAGGAGGTTCTGGAAGGAACGCCAGTGGATTTGAAAGGCCCACTGTATATTGTGCTGCATGCTACATTTCCTGCTTTGACAGTTTTTGTGCTTTAAGGGAAAAAGAAAGAAAAGTGGTGAGAAGACTAAGAAAATTTATGAGCACAACTGACTTGGACCCCAAGATTTTTTTAAACAGTCTTGCTTGGAATCATTCTGGGCTAAGACTCAGTGTTGAAATTCACTTAATGGCCACAAGATGTCACAGCACCACTGCTGTGATTTTATTTCATTTATGTTTTTCTCAATATTATCTGCTTAGGATGTTGGAAAAGCTTGTTACTGAGGTCACTTAACCAAAAGCAAACTGGTCTGGGTCTCAGGGAGGAAGGCAGTCAGATAATCCTAACAAAGACATGGCTACACTCTTTGTTAGACTTTCCCAAACTTAACTTCATGAAAGACAAAAACAGAGTAACCAACGAAGTAGTAAATAGTATACAGGGCACAGGTTGCTCTAGAAATGCCAAAGAGCATTTATGCACTCATTGGGCTGATGTCAAACCTACAACTAACCTATGAGAGAAGAGAAACAGTGCTTTCCTGAACTGATCCAGCCAGATCTGAAGCCACACCAACAGGAATCTGGGGTCTAAGGGCAAGAGAATAGAAAGCACCATATTGTTATGTGCCTGCAAGTTATGCCAACCCTAAGGTGAACCTATTATGGAATTTTATTGGCAAGATTTGTTCAGAGGGGGTTTGTCTTGGCCCTCCTCTGAGGCTGAGAGAAAGCAGCTTATCTGGTCACCCAGTGGATTTCCATAGCCGAGTGTGGTTCCAATCCGGCATTCAAACCACTACACCACACTGTTCCTCCAGCCCAGGGATCCTCAAACTAAGGTCCGGGGGGGGGGGGGGGACGACGACCCTGACCCTTGCTCAGGGTCAACCTAAGTCTGAAATGACTTGAAAGCCACAACAACAACAACCCTATCTCATCAGTCAAAAGCAGGCCCACACTTCCCACTGAAAAACTAATAAGTTTATATTTATATAGTAAGTTGGTCTGAGTCCTTCTACGGAGGTTGAGAAGATCGGGATATAAAAGTTTTAAATAAATTTAAATAATAAATATTTGTTAAAATTGTTCATTTTAATTATTGTATTGTTTTAAGTGTTTTTGCGCGATTTACTCTATATACCGGGTCCTAGAGAAGTGCATTTGGAAAGTACCAGGCGCAGGGCTTTCTCTATTTCTGCCCCTGCCTTATGGAATTCCTTGCCTCCCTATATGAGAGCCATGCGCAACTTAGGGCCTTTTACTCTTGCACTTAAGACCTGGCTTTTTACTAGAGCTTTTGATCTATGTTAATTTATTTATGTTTGTATGTATTTCATTCTGTACAATTTCGCTATGTAAATCATAGAATCATAGAATCAAAGAGTTGGAAGAGACCTCATGGGCCATCCAGTCCAGCCCCCTGCCAAGAAGCAGGAATACTGCATTCAAATCACCCCTGACAGATGGCCATCCAGCCTCTGCTTAAAAGCTTCCAAAGAAGGAGCTTCCACCACACTCCGGGGCAGAGAGTTCCACTGCTGAACAGCTCTCACAGTCAGGAAGTTCTTCCTCATGTTCAGATGGAATCTCCTCTCTTGTAGTTTGAAGCCATTGCTCCACGTCCTAGTCTCTAAGGAAGCAGAAAACAAGCTTGCTCCCTCCTCCCTGAAGCTTGCTCCCTCCTCCCTGTGGCTTCCTCTCACATATTTATACATAGCTATCATATCTCCTCTCAGCCTTCTCTTCTTCAGGCTAAACATGCCCAGCTCCTTAAGCCTCTCCTCATAGGGCTTGTTCTCCAGACCCTTGATCATTTTAGTCACCCTCCTCTGGACACATTCCAGCTTGTCAATATCTCTCTTGAATTGTGGTGCCCAGAATTGGACACAATATTCCAGATGTGGTCTAACCAAAGCAGAACAGAGGGGTAGCATTACTTCCCTAGATCTAGACACTATGCTCCTATTGATGCAGGCCAAAATCCCATTGGCTTTTTTTGCTGCCACATCGCATTGTTGTGATGTGCAGTGTGCGTAGGAATTGGTTCATGTTTTTTTTTCCAAATTATAATCCGGCCCTCCAACAGTTTGTGACATGCCCTCTGTTTAAAAAGTTTGAGGACCCCTGCTCCAGCCATATCAAGACGTATTTAATTTTGCTGCATTGGTATTACATCTCTCCTCCAATAAGTGCAATGTGGTTCGCTTGCCTTTTCCCCTCCACACAATATGCTCAAAACACTTGTGTGGGGTTAAAGGCAGGCTGAAAGGGAGTGTGAGTGATCGGAGCAAGGTTGCCTAGTGAGTTTCAAGGCCCAGGGCCAACTAGAACAGTGTTTCTCAACCTGGGGGTCGGGACCCCTGGAGGGATCGCCAGGGGGTGTCAGAGGGGTCACCAAAGACCACCAGAAAACACAGTATTTTCTGTTAGTCATGGAGGTTCTGTGTGGGAAGTTTGGCCCAATTCAATCCTTGGTAGGGTTCGAATGCTTTTTGATTGTAGGTGAACTATAAATCCTAGCAACTACAACTCCCAAATGTCAAGGTCTATTTCCCCCAAACTCTACTAGTGTTTACATTTGGGCATACTGAGAATTCGTGCCAAGTTTGGTCCAGATCCATCATTGTTTGAGTCTACAGTTCTCTTTGGATGTAGGTAAACTACAACTCCCAAAACTCAAGGCCAGTGCCCACCAAACCCTTCCAGTATTTTCTGTTGGTCATGGGAATTCTGTGTGCCAAGTTTGATTCAGTTCCATCGTTGATGGAGTTCAGAATGCTCTTTGATTGTAGGTAAACTATATATCCCAGCAACTACAACTCCCACAGGACAAAATCAATACCCTCCCCCAATCTATTACTATTCATAACAGCAGCAGGATGAGTTATGAAGTAGCAACGAAACTAATGTTATGGTTGGGGGGGCCACCATAACATGAGGAAGCGTATTAAGGGGTCATGGCATTAGGAAGGTTGAGAACCACTGAACTAGAACGTCAATGTCCTGGACTCAGTCCAACACAAAGGTTTGCGTGTGGCATCCATTGTGAAACTCTCTGGTAGTCTTGAGCAGCCATTCCACTTTATACAATTACAGTTTCTGGATGGATTGATCTCCACATCTGCTAATATATGTGTAAATGTGTGAGTATGGGTGGCGGGTGGAGGTTGGAATGTGTATGTTTAGCCTCTGGCCTCAAGAACATCTTTGGTTAGTCCCATGCTAACCAAGTACAATCCTCTCCTACCAGAAGGAGACAAATGAGCATGGATTGTCTCCTGGGGAGGGAGGGAGGCCTGGAGCTCTCCTTGCCTGGCACTTTGCCCTGAGGACTCAATGTGAATCATGACTCCAGCTGGTTAATATGATGTGATGGTTGCCTCCCAAACCCCAAGAGCCTGCCTCTTGCCTCCTGCAAGCAAAACAGATGCTGTCTTGCTTAGTAACAATTAAGCAACAGGAAGATCCCAGCACTCCCTCCCACCTCCTTTGTTGGTCTTGTGCTGCACAGGCAAAGTAGATGACCAGATTCCCACCTTCAGACAGATTGCAATGCTACGCCAAAAATTCTGCTTTTCCCAAGAAAAGTTTTCAGCTGTGTAAAACTCAAGATGTCAAGATGTTGTTCAAAGCAAAGGTGCATGCCGACTCTTGGCAAAAGAACCCAAATCTGGAAGACATCATTCCAATAATTCTAGCATGGCTCAAAACTATGCTTAACTGGAATATGGGGTAGGAATTTGGGGAAACCAGAATTCCAGTTCAGTGCATTGGCTCCAATTCAGTCTCCCCGCACCCCAAAATGAACATTAAACAAATGTTCTGCCTATGTCTCCCTGACAACATTCCAAGAACATAAATGCTTCTCTTGGTTCAGCGCCACAAAAAACTCAATGACAATTCAACCTTCCTGTCACCAAGGGTTTGTGCAAAGTCTCCGCTCCAGCCTGTTGTGCAAAAGGGAACTGTTTCCGGTTGGAGAAATCGCCCATCTGGGTGACTGTACACTTCGTTGCCCAGCAACTGCAACAACATGGCAATTATTGCCACAGTTGTGTCTGCTGTGTTCCTAAAATATCCAAACTGTGCAAGAAGGAACCCCACAAGCAATAACATTAGGCTGAATGTACCAATCAGTCTACATTTCCATTTTAGGATTTCTTTGATTTCTGTGACTTAGGCAGAACACATTAAGAGAGTGCTAAAAGGAGTACATTTGGATGCTTTCCCCCCTCTTTGCATTTTACAGAAAGTTCAGGAAATGTATTGTCGAAGGCTTTCATGGCCGGAATCACTGGGTTGTTGTAGGTTTTTTCAGGCTGTATGGCCATGGTCTAGAGGCATTCTCTCCTGACGTTTCGCCTGCATCTATGGCAAGCATCCTCAGAGGTAGTGAGGCTACCAGTATTGAAAAACTCTAAAATTGCAACAGCACAACAACAGAGAGGAAGCAGGCAGGGACATCTAATTACCTCTCAACAAAACTTTGCTCCAGGCACAGTCAGCCCATTGTATGCTAATCAGGGTGGTCAGTTGAAACATTCACACCTAGCTCCAGCAGACAAGAGTCCTTTGTCTCACCCTGGTCATTCCACAGATGTATAAACCCTTTTCCCCAGTTCCTACAGACCTCACTACCTCTGAGGATGCTTGCCATAGATGCAGGCGAAACGTCAGGAGAGAATGCCTCTAGACCATGGCCATACAGCCCAAAAAAACCTACAACAACCCAGTTCAGGAAATGTTCATTCTCAACCTCTGCATCTACGGCAAGCATCCTCACAATGTCTGAGGATGCTTGCCATAGATGCAGGCGAAACGTCAGGAGAGAATGCTTCTGGAACATGGCCATGTAGCCCAAAAAACCTACAACAACCCAATGTTCATTCTGTTGAATCTGGCTCTGTATTAAACAAAGAGATCAGAAAAGTTACTTTTTTGCATTGGGATGCAAGATGTCCAGGTTGTTTCCCACATGTTCAGGTAACAACCTGGAAACAGCTGTAAGAGAAACTTCTCAGAAGCAGCAGGACCTTGGGGAAAGCCTTCAGTTGCTAGGACGTCGGTCATCTCTTCCAACTGCCACACCTCAAAGGCTTTGACAATGTCAGCTTCAGAAATCTATATATTTGGAGCAGGGATGGTGTGGTTCTCCAGATAATTATGTAACTCCCAGCATCCATGGCCACTGGCTATGTTGGTAAGAGCCAATGAGAGTTACAGGATTTTATCATTTAGAGGCTCACAGGTTGTGCAGGTCCCCTTTAAATACTATCATAGCCTAGGCCCATGTCATGTCCAGCAAAGAAAACTATGCAGAGATTATATTCTAGGAGTATTCTAGGAGATGTGGTCCCAAAAGATACCTTCTCCAAGGTTTTAGTTTATATTACTGCAGTCACATTTAGCTAGAATTGTGCCGACTATGTATACCGCCCTGAGTCGCCTTCGGGCTGAAATGGGCGGGATAGAAATAATGTAAATAATGTCCGAACGCATCTCCTTCTACGTCCCGCCTCGGAGTTTAAGATCCTCTGGGGAGGCCCTGCTCTCGGCCCCACCTTTATCACAAGTGAGATTGGCGGGGACAAGGAGCAGGGCCTTCTCGGTGGTGGCCCCTCACCTGTGGAATTCGCTCCCCGGGGAAATTAGGTCATCGACATCCCTCCTCTCTTTCAGAAGGAAACTAAAAACATGGATATGGGACCAGGCCTTTGGGTAATCTGGCAGACAGATAAAGGACAATGACTACTAGAGTTGGATAGGATTATGACAACGCGGAATGAATTTACGGACTTTGAACTTGGTGAACGTTGATCATTAGATCGTTTTTTTATTAACTGTTATTGTATAACTGGACTGTTTTAACTGTTTATAACTGTTGCTGCTATGTATTTTATTTTATTATGTGTATTGCCGCCATCGAATTGTGCCTTTTTGTAAGCTGCCCTGAGTCGCCCTTCGGGGGTTGAGAAGAGCGGGGTAGAAGTGCTTGAAATAATAAATAAATAAATAAATAAATAAATAAATAATGTGAATTTGGCTAAAATGTGACAACGAGAATGGGCACCACCCTATCTTTTTTTTTTTTTTTTTTTTTTTAAAGAAGGGACCTTTTCTATTATACTGAAATGATAACTGGAACGGTCCAAACTATGATATTGGATGATGTGATTTACATTTTTTTAATGTTGATATGTTTTTAGCGGGTGTTTTAATGTATGTATTTTTATTTGCTGAATATGTAATGTATGACATCGAATTGTGCCTTATGCGAAGCTATGAGTCCCCCTCAGGGTTGAGAAGGGCAGGATATAAATACGGCAAATAAATAAATAAATTGTTACACTTAACACAGCCTGTTTCTTCCAAAGACTTAAGGTAAAGGTAGTCCCCTGACATTAAGTCCAGTCATGTCTGACTCTGGGGTGTGGTGCTCATCTCCATTTCTTAGCCGAAGAGCCAGCGTTGTCCGTAGACACCTCCAAGGTCATGTGGCCGGCATGACTGCATGGAGCGCCCTTACCTTCCCGCCGGAGCGGTAATAATTGATCTACTCACATTTGCATGTTTTCGAACTGCTAGGTTGGCAGAAGCTAGGGCTGACAGCGGAAGCTCACGCCGCTCCCCGGGATCGAACCTGCGACCTTTTGATCAACAAGCTCAGCAGCTCAGTGCTTTAACCCACTGCGCCACTGGGGGCTCCTCCAAAGACTTAAGAAGGTAAAAACAAACAAACAAAAACAAACCAAAACCCCTAATCAACTCTGACCAGCCATCTCGTACTTGTTGAAGAGATTGAGGCCGATGCGGTACTGTCGGCGCTGTACCACGTCATTGTTGAAGGCAGGTGAATCCCAGCTGTGTCGCGTCTCCCGCTGGTAGGTCTGTTTGCAGGGCCCACCAGGGGCCGAGGAGGTGCCAGTGGGGGCTGGTGGGGGCGGGTCCCGCAGACTGTCGCGAGAGGAGGAGCCTGAGCTGCAATTGATGGTCTCGTTGGAATTGGTGGTGCTGTTGAGGCTGTCGTTGTCGCCATCCGAGTTGTCTGGCGGAGGAGGCGGGGGCATCCGGCTGGGAGCCTGAGGGGGCGGCATGGGGAGAGGTGGAGGAGGCTGGTTTTGTTCCGGATGATAATGCCGATGTGGATGTGGGGATCGACCAGGGCCGGCAGGATGTTTGAGGGTGCCGTGGGGGCTGCAGCCATCTTGCTCATAGATCAGGCCCCGGTTGAGAGAGCCCCGATCAGAGCGGTCACTCAGATCTACTGAGCTGTCGCTGGGAGGTTCAATAGTGAGTAAAGGGAGGTGGGCACCCCGCAAGCGGTAGTCCCGGCACTCCATGCATGGTGTGCTCCTCCGGCTAGCACCCCCATTCTCCCTGCTGTCCTCGCGCTGTGGTCCACCCCAGTACTCTGGCCGTGGTGGTGGTGGAATCGGCACCCCCGTACTGGGCTCGGGTGGGTCAGTGCTGGGCGGGCGATCCAGAGAGAGGGGTGACGTGGGAGCACCTTCCTCCAGGTACAGCGTAACGTCACTGAATGAAGTGGCTGCGCTGTCACCCTGCTGCTCCTTGGATTCACTCTTTTCCAAGGTGGGGCCTCCTGGTCCCCCCTCTTGCCCAAGCGGGTGGCAGTTCAAGGCTTCGTCAATTGATTCTGCCAGAGACTTCACCTGTTGGGAAGCAGACAAGGGAATTAGACACATGGTGCACTCTACTCAGGATTGTGTTGACAATAAAGAAACAAGTAGAGTAATTATATTAAAAATGCTGTACCAAAGAAATCCATCTTCTCTGCTCCACATTAATTAAGCAAATGTGTGCATCTCTTTGAAAGTCAAAACAAGCTTTGGGTAAGCTTTTATGAAACACTAGCCGTCCCCTGCCACGTGTTGCTGTGGCCCAGATGGGGGTTCTGTGTGGGAGGTTTGGCCCAATTCTATCGTTGGTGGGATTCAGAATGCTCTGTGATTGTAGGTGAACTATAAATCCCAGCAACTACAACTCCCAAATGTCAAGATTCTATTTTCCTCAAACTCCACCAGTGTTCACATTTGGGCATATTGAGTATTCGTGTAGAGTTTGGTCCAGATCCATCATTGTTTGAGTTCACAGTGCTCTCTAGATGTAGGTGAACTACAACTCCAAAACCAAATCCTTCCAGTGTTTTCTGTTGGTCATGGGAGTTCTGTGTGCCAAGTTTGGTTCAATTCCATTACTGGTGGTGTTCAGAATGCTCTTTGACAACAATTTGATCTCATCAGCCAAAAGCAAGCCCACACTTCCCATTGAAATACTAATAAGTTTATATTTGTTAAAATTGTTCATTTTAATTATTATATTGTTTCTCAGTGTTTTTTGAACTACAAATAAGATATGTGCAGTGTGCATAGGAATTCATTCATGCTTTTTTCAAATTATAATCAGTTTGAGGGACTGTGACCTGGCCCTCTGTTTAAAAAGTTTGAGGACCCCTGTTTTAGGGGGTTTGGGGCCTTACTGCCCTACACTGACCCTAACACTGCCCTGCACCAACTATAACACTAGATATTTCAAAGCACCACCTAAGGACCTTAAATACCCCAGATTTCATCTGATCTTGGAAGCAAAGTATATTCAGTCCTGGTTAGTATTTGAATGGCAGAATGTCAATAAATACCAGATGCGGAAAGTGATTATTTCAGAGAAAGGAACTGGCAAAATTACCTCTTGATATTCCTTGCCTAAGACAACCCTACAAAATTCACGGGTTTGCTGTAAGTTAACAGTAAAAAAAAACACACACACACACACAAGCAAGCACACAAATGCCACAAACTGTAGTATTATGTTAGTAGTAATCTCTTCTTTCCAGTTTCGTTCACAAACAAGGTATGTGGGAAAGCAAAACAGGGAGGTGTATTTTCCCTCATTAGCAGCAATATTATAGCGGTGCTGCTGGAGAGAGCACAAAAACTGGCAAGGCTAGCCCACAAGTGACCTGTACACCTACATATTGCCTACCTTTCCTCTATAGCAGGGGTCCTCAAACTATGGCCCAGGGGCTGGATGCGGCCCTCATTTACCCGGCCCTCACTCAGGGTCAACCTAAGTCTGAAATGATTTGAAAGCACGCAACAACAATCCTATCTCATCAGCCAAAAGTAGGCCCACACTTCCCATTGAAATACTAATAATGTTATATTTGTTGAAATTGTTCTTCATTTTAATTATTGTATTATTTTAAAGTGTTTTTTGCACTACAAATAAGATATGTGCCGTGTGCATATAAATTCATTCATGTTTTTTTTTCAAATTATAATCCGGCCCTCCAACAGTTTGAGGGACTGTGACCTGGCCCTCTGCATTTAGAACATTTTCAATAAGTGAGATTGTTGTGATCTTACTATGATGTCTTTTGTTAGGTGAGTATTGTCTGAATAAAAACAAATCAGCCTTTCCCCATCAGATGTGAGACTGGAATCAGGAACTTACTGACTTGTAACTCAGGGTTATTGAATCATGGGGAAAAAATTTTTATTACTCCCATTGTAAAGTGTAAATTTATTCACTAAAAACAACTAGGCAACTTATGGTATAAATATAATATGAAGCATTTGTTTATTTTTATTTTTTCTAATCATTTGCATCTTGCCTTTAGGAAAAAAAAACCCCAAGGAGGCTTACAAAATAAAATCAACAAAGGAGTTAGCAAATGCCATTTTAAAAACCAAATAACATCAAACGTGAAACTTGAGCAGTTACAGCACAACCCTTAATGTAAAGGGGCTGGGATTATGAAGTGGCTGCCCACCATTTTCAAAGCTCTTCTGGCTTAAGGCAAGTTGTTTGTAGAAGAGTACACAACATTTTATCTCCCTACATTAATTTGCAGGGTGAAATGGAATTAATTACGTCAGCTCCTGTTGGAATACAGTAAAGCCCTCATTCCAGGATTCTTTAACACAGCGTTTCTCAACCTGGGGGTCGAGATTCCTGGGGGGGGGGGGGGGGGGTCACGAGGGGCTGTTTCTGAGACTCCAAGCTGGAAGGGGAGAGCAGGCATGCTTGGCACATGGCAGCATGGTGCAAATGTGCAGACGAGGGAGAGCATGTGAGGTGGGAGAGAGGCTCACCTCAGCTAGTCTCTTGAAGGCATAGTGATTCTGTGTGGGAAGTTTGACCCAATTCTATCCTTGGTGGGGTTCAGAATGCTCTTTGATTGTAGGTGAACTATACATCCCTGCAACTACAACTCCCAAATGTCAAGGTCTATTTCCCCCAAATTCTACCAGTGTTCACATTTGGGCATACTGAGTATCAGTGCCAAGTTTGGTCTTAATCCATCTTTGTTTGAGTCCACAGTGCTCTCTGAATGTAGGTGAACTACATCTCCAAAACTCAAGTATTTTCTGCTGGTCATGGGAGTTCTGTGTGCCAAGTTTGGTTCAATTCCTTCACTGGTGGTGTTCAGAATGCTCTAGGTGAACTATGAATCCCAGCAACTACAGCTCCCAAATGACAAAATCAATCTCCCCTTAACCACGCCAGTATTCAAATTTGGGTATATTGGGTATTTTTTGCCAAATTTGGTCCAGTGAATGAAAAGACAGCCTGTATATCAGATATTTACATTACGATTCATAACAGTAGCAACATTACAGTTATGAAGTAGCAACAAAAATAATTTGATGGTTAGGAGGTCACCACAACATGAAGAACTGTATTAAGAGATCATGGCATTAGGAAGGTTGAGAACCACTGCTTTAACGAATGGAAAGGAACTGAAACAACAACATCAAAAACTACCTGACCTGTCCTTTTTCCGCACCTGGAAAACATGATTTCATGAGCCAACTGCTGCCCAAGATACCATCAGGTCCACTAAGCTTTTAACAGGCATTTTAATAGGGCATTAAGGCCTGCTGCGGCCTTTCCACTTCACCTCTTTCAAATGACAATTTGGTATTAGTGCAATTTTTTTGTTGATTTTGGATGAGTTTTAATGCCTTGTTTGTCCTTCTTTGAGAAAGGGGTAAAGACATATATATATACCCCCCTCTTTTTAAGCTATAAAATCAAGGGAAAGGCTATCTGCTGAGAAAGGGTGGAACATTGTAACTGGAAAGCGCTGAAGTTGTGCAACTGATCTGCTGCTGAATTGTGAAGTTAATCTCAACAGTAACTTTGGAAAAAGCATTTCTTTTTTAAAATAATTCCTTTGTTCCATCTATTGGAACCTATAAGATTTGCATTTTCATATACTCAGTAGGAGGAAGAAGGCTTCTCCTTTCAAACACCATCCATCAGAGTCATTATTGATTTTGCAAATTTGTCAATGCTCTCATTTCAACTGTCTCCATTTTAAAGGAAGTTGAACATCTCTATCATCTTATGTAGTTGGAATTTAGTCCTAGACTCTGTCATTTGAGGCCTTACAGAGTCAAGGAATGGGGAGTGTACAGAAGTCAGAGTTCACACTGATACTACAAAAGCTATTAGGGGCTGTTAGATGTAAAACCTAAATGTTTCCATTAAAAACAAAATGAGTCTAGATACCACATTGTCCCTAAAAAAATACATTTTTTCTGCTGCTGCCACTACTGGGAGAGCAAATTTGGAGGTGACAGCAGTGGAGACCTAGGAAGTCCAAAAACAGTCAGTGACCACTTTTTTTCGTGTCAGGAGAGACTTGAGAAATTGCAAGTCGCTTCTGGTGTGAGAGAATTGGCCGTATGCAAGAACGCTGACCAGTAACGGCTAGATGTTTTTTACCATCCTGTGGGAGGCTTCTCTCATGTCACCGCATGGGAAGCTAGAGCTGAGACGGGAGCTCACCCCACTCCCTGGATTCGAACTGACAACATGTCGGTCAGCAGTTCTGCCGGCACAAGGGTTTAACCACTGATTCCCAAGGAAAATGAGCATAGAGTAGTTAGAGGTCCTGGAAGAAGGCCAAAAGCAGCAGACCAAGGGGCTATGGGATGGTCTCAGAGAAAACGATTTGTTTTGATGGGAAACCATGAGAAAGACTGGTAAGGAGACAGCCTACCTGCTTGGAGAAGGAATCCTCAAGCTCCGTGATGTCGTTGCAGAAGCCCCCGGAAGAGGAATGCAGGGAGCTGCCATCCAAGCCAGTCCGGCAGGAGCCACCATAGGGTAAGCCACGGTCCAAGAGATGAGGCCGAGTTGTAGCCATGGAGCCTTCATCCAGAGAAGCAGGTTTCCCTTCAAAGTAAGGGGCATTCTGGGCCTTGTCGAACTCCTCGAAGGAGTACTGCATCCGCATGTTGGAAAGGATGATGCGCCGTGACATGCGGCTCTCAGATGCTGAGCTTCGCAGGCGCTCAAACTTCTTGTTCATGCGATACTGGCGAAAGGCGGTCTGGATGGTGCGAGCCGCCCGTCGGCTCAGGAAATAGCCCCCATATTTCCGCTCCAGCATCTCCACCTGTAATGAGTGACAAAGGCTAAGTTGAAGTAAAGCAGTGGTTCTCAACCTGTGGGTCCTCAGGTGTTTTGGCCGACGACTCCCTGAAATCCTAACAGCTGGTAAACTGGCCAAGATTTCAGGGAGTTGTAGGCCAAAACACCTGAGGACTCACAAGTTGAGAACCACTGCTGAAATCCTGGACAGTTTACCAGCTGCTAGGATTTCTGGGAGTTGAAGGCCAAAACATCTGGGGACCCATGGGTTGAGAACTGGGTTAGAGGGTTAAGGACAGTAAGACCTGGAAGGGCACAGAAATCCAGAAGGGTTTTTCTATTCCCCCCTCTCTCATAGGAAAATATAGAATAGACTATGTCCAGACTTTGGCTGCAATCCTACTGGCTGGTGTAATTGTTCTGAAATAAAATGAGATGGAGGCTCTGCTAGAGATTTGTCCACAGAGGCAATCTGTGGGCACTATGATGGGCACAGATGATGGAAGCTGCAGCAAGCAACTGTCTTGGGAGGGAAGGTATTTGATGCCTCCCAATAAATTAGGGGCTATGTCAGGTTTTACAATGTATTGTATTGTAAAATAGCTGAGTCATGCACTGCTAATGGGCTTCTATTGGAAATGCTGAGTCATGGATTGACTGTATATAGAACTTCATTTGAGGAATGTGTTCTGGCCTGGTCCAGGTGATTGTGAATGATGCAATCCTGGGTCTGAGTTAAGTTAATGAGTTGGGAACCAATCAGAGATTGCAATGTGTAATTGTATAGAATTGTATATAAGGAAGTCATGTACAGTGTATATCTCTCCTTGTGCTGTGATGTTGTTCGTCGAAGGCTATATGTAACTAAAAGAACCTGTCTGCTAAGACAAGATATAACTGTGTGCTGTGGTAAGTCTATAATATCATCTAGACTGGGGGAAAGACAATGGTAAAACTGACAATGGTCGGGCATGTGCTCAAGTGTCTGTAAAAGGTTCCAGCGTGGCTGCAGGCTGTGGGAGCAGTTGACTGAAAATACTGTGCAGGAAGAAGCTACTGGAAAGTGCTGAAGTTGTGCAACTGATCTGCTGCTGAATTGTGAAGTTAATCTCAACAGGCTATGCATTGTATCTTTCTTTTGTTCCCCACGCTCTGCCGTGATGTCCCCTCACAATCACAGATTTCCATAAGTCTCTCCCTATCTTTCATTTATTCATTTAGCTGTAGAGGACTGAAATGTGGCAATTTTTTCTTGTTCTATACAAGGATCCCTCCCAGATAGATCCAAGGCCACACAACTTTATCAGGAGCTTCTTGAGTGAATGTTTACCAAATCTTCAGGAACTTGACCTTTAAGCTAGGAGAGACACTGGCTCCAACATTAAAAGGAGTGTAAAGTGGGAATGTGAGTGAAAGCAACTTCATTTGGTTTCAGCTGGTCTAGAGGCCTCTTTCATGTGAACCTCTGCTGCAAACCATGGAGGAAATCTAATCACCATCACTTCGATCAAATTTCCAATGAGGAGCAGATCTAGGCTTGGAAAGCTTCCTTTGTATGGCCTTGTCTGGCCTACCAGGACCCTAGCTTAGGCCACTTCCCCTCAGTTAAGAGCTCTCTACCTGGAAGATGGAAGAAGAGGGGGTATCTTCCTCCATATCCAAAGTGTTCTCCTAGCTCTATGTGTAAAAATAAAGGGGATTCCAATTTCAGAGTAAGAGGCATTCAAAACTTTCAGATTGGGACTGGCCAGCTGGCCAAACTATAATTCTGCCTCAGCATTTGAAGTAAACAAATAGGTCATCTAGTACATAAAAAACAAAACCAAAAAAACCAAGACCAACCGACTATGCAAAAAGTGAATGTGAAAATACTATGATTTTTCTGTCTGTAGATTTGGCTGGGACTGAAAGTGGTCTAGATGTTGCTCAATGTCACTTAAACTACTTCAACTATTGTTTTATTCTGCTCTCATTGTAAATCACACAAGGAACGTTAAGCTTCAAATCTGAGGAGCTTAAAAATACCATTACCTTTTTGTCCTGCAGGTCCGTGGAGAGCTCATAGCTGTCCGACAGAGCCTTGGAACGCTTGCTCTCCTCCTCTTCCTGCTTCCTTAACGCCACGCTGGCGGGCTGTAGCCGAGCACGTTGGGCCCACGGTAGTCCCGGGGATGGAGTGTGACAGACAGAGGAGGATGAGGATGGGACCAAGTCGTAGTGCTCAACTTTGGCCACTTCCTGAGCACAGCGGTAAGGAGCCTGACTGCCCAGATTGTCCACTATAGTGCCGGTCTCACTTCCTGGTGGATCACCTTCCACGCTGAAGAGAAAGAGGAGATAGTGTTAGATATACAATAAACAAAATAAATAAATAAATAAATCCTCCAACATGACTCTAGGATCAACTTTTGACAGAATCTGATCACAGAGTTGCATGGAAGACCTATAAAGTCATACAGAGACCATGCAATCATAGAATCATAGAATCAAAGAGACCTCATGGGCCATCCAGTCCAACCCCCTGCCAAGAAGCAGGAATATTGCATTCAAATCACCCCTGACAGATGGCCATCCAGCCTCTGTTTAAAAGCTTCCAAAGAAGGAGCTTCCACCACACTCTGGGGCAGAGAGTTCCACTGCTGAACGGCTCTCACTGTCAGGAAGTTCTTCCTCATGTTCAGATGGAATCTCCTCTCTTGTAGTTTGAAGCCATTGTTTCGCATCTTAGTCTCCAGGGAAGCAGAAAACAAGCTTGCTCCCTCCTCCCTGTGGCTTCCTCTCACATATTTATCCATGGCTATCATATCTCCTCTCAGCCTTCTCTTCTTCAGGCTAAACATGCCCAGCTCCTTAAGCCGCTTCTCATAGGGCTTGTTCTCCAGACCCTTGATCATTTTAGTCGCTCTCCTCTGGACACATTCCAGCTTGTCAATATCTTTCTTCAATTGTGGTGCCCAGAATTGGACACAATATTCAGGTGTGGTCTAACCAAAGCGGAATAGAGAGGTAGCATTACCTCCCTAGATCTAGACACTATGCCAAAATCACAGGCCAAAATCCCATTGGCTTTTTTGGCCTGCATCAATAGGAGCATAGTGTCTAGATCTGGGGAGGTAATGCTACTCCTCTATTCCGCTTTGGTTAGACCACACCTGATCTATGTTCCCTCAGGTCAAAAAACAGCTTACTATTTGTCATTTTTCCCCTTGGGGAACCCCTATGCTCTTAGCTTCAGGGAAAGCCCACTGTAATAGTTAAGGAGCACTGACAAAAGATGAAAAAACTAATTTTAGTGACCCAAACAAACTTTACTTCATCCCTCTTCCCTTCCTCTCACATCACAGTTTGGCCTAATTAGCTTTTAAAAGTCTAAATCAGCAGAATGAACACAATCCAGGATTGGATTTCACCTCTTTAAAGACAGCAGTATCCCTCAGCAGTATATCAAGAGCGGCAGCACTGCTGGTTACGTGTACATAGAATCTATAAACATAAACGCCCAAACTGCTCCTCATCCTTCTGGATAACCTGGCTGGAATGGTATTTAGATGTGGAAAACACCACAAAGAATTGGAGAAACATCCCACAGAGCCGTTGGTCCAATGAAGACCAGATGTGATGCCTCTCACCCCCTTTTCCCCACTTTCAGTTACTTTTTTAAGTATCTCCCTCTATGAACCAACCTGGGCCCTCCGATCTTCAAGGGAGGCCCTCCTTTCGCCCCTGCCAGTTTCACAAGCTTGCCTCTGTGGCCCCCCGACTCTGGAACTCATTACCTGGAGAGATTAGGAAAGTCCCTACCCTAGAAACCTTTAAAAAGAACCTTAAAACCTGGCTGCGCCTTTGGTGAGTAGGTACACAACCTCACATTATTGCTCACCCTCAATGTTTCTGTCACTGGAGTACATGCCTCCCCCCCCCCCAATAGAAAAGCTTGGTCCCACAACCCGTTTTTGTTATGAGCTCCCCTTCTCAAATAACCTGCTCCTCCTTTTATCTCACCCGAGTTTTCTAAAATCATTTTATTCTGCACATGTGGCTTGCCAATTATCACTGTGATTGTGTTATTGTAATTTTATATTGCTAATTTATTCACATGTTTTCATGTAATTATGATGTTGTTGTTTGTTACTTGTGTTTTTGGTTTTATTTTGTTTTTGGTTTTAATTTGTTGCCTGGGCTTGGCCTCATGTATGGGGTTATTGGGGTAATGAAACAAAAGGTTTGCTAATCTAGACCCTCTTTCACTCAGACTCAGCCCCCCCCTGAAACTCAGCCCCCCCCCCCGACACCCCCCTGAAAAAAATTCAGCCCTCCCGAAACGAAATCCTGGCTACGGGCCTGCCTGTTGGGGGAGATGGTGGCGGAGTATAAATAAAGATTATTATTATTATTATTATTATTATTATTATTATTATTATTAAGGTAACAAGAGAAAACAGCATGTCTATATTGGCTTTGAGAGACAGAAGAATTTTCTTCAAGAAAGATATAGTCCATGGTTTGAGTAGGCATTTAATATGATTGAAAAAGCCACTTCTTTGAGTAGACCAGCAGGTTCCTCTGGAAATCAATGTGCAACAATTGGAACGCTTGACAAGAAAATATTAGCTATATGAAAAAGAACATGGACACAGGATTTTTACAGAGGCAGATAAAAAAGGGAATGTTGCTATCTGGATTGTGGGCTTTTCCAGACTGCAACACAGTTCTAGTAAATTACTGGGCCATTTTGTTTTGAGATTTTATTCCATCTAACAGTTGTTTCCTCTCCTGCAGCAAGTCTTGACCTAAATAGAAGGCCTTGGGGCCCTTCTATGTTTCTTGATATAGCAGATTTTAGCACCACTTTATTTTCACATCTTACATTTCCCCCCACTTGGTGAGACTAAACCTAGGCCTGGGTGTTGTTAATTGCTAGGGTCAACTTCAACTTATGGAGACACAATTAATGAAAAATATCCAAGTTTCCCTGTCATCAACAGCCCTGCTTGAGTCTTGCAAATGTAGACAGTTGTGGTGACCTTGATTTAGTTCATCCAGCTACAATCCCATCTTCTTTTCCTACTCCTACCTCATCCAGGATTTTATCATTTTACCTTGTCCATGTGGCCCGCCCATTGTGTTCGAATTTATATTATGTTATTTTGCTTTGTTTACTCTATTCTTACTCCAACAACCACCATGTCAGACTATACAGAGAAGCCATTGAAATCCACAAGCAGGTGGACAATTTCAACAGAAAGGAGGAGACCATGAAAATGAACAAAATCTACCAGTATTAAAAAACTCTAAAATTACAACAGCAAAACAGCAGAGAGGAAACAACCAGGCACATCTTAACATCTCTCAACAAAAGATTCCCCCAGCAGCCAGGCCTTCAAATGCTAATGAAGGTGGTCAGTTGAAACATTCACACCTAGCTCCAGCAGAGAAGAGCTCTTTGTCCCACCCTGGTCATTCCACAGATATATAAACTAATTTTCCTAATTCCAACAGACCTCACTACCTCTGAGGATGCTTGCCATAGATGCAGGTGAAACGTCAGGAGAGAATGCCTCGAGAACATGGCCATATAGCCCGAAAAAACCCACAAGAACCTAGATGGTAATTTTGTCAGCACCGATTTTGTTTAAGTGCAGGCCAAGGTCTTTAGGCACTGCACCCAGTGTGCCGATAACCACTGGGACCACCTTTACTGGTATGTGCCAGAGTCTTTGCAGTTCGATTTTTAAATCCACATATCGTGTCAGCTTTTCCAGTTGTATTATTATTATTATTATTATTATTATTATTATTATTATTACTCTTCTTCTGATTATTATTATTATTATTACTCTTTTCCGACGACCTTCTACCTTATCAAGAAATATATTTTCTAGTAAGCAATGTCTTCTCTCTCTCTTTTTTTTTTTTTTTTTTTGTGTGAGGAGCGACTTGAGAATCTGCAAGTCGCTTCTGGTTTGAGAGAATTGGCCATTTGCAAGGAGGTTGCCCAGGGGACGCCCAGATGTTTTGATGTTTTAGCATGCTTGTGGGAGGCTTCTCTCATGTCCCCACATGGAGTGCTGGAGCTGACAGAGGGAGCTCAACCCACTCTCTCTGGCTTCAAACCACTGACAGCAGTCCTGCCAGCACAACGTTTTAACCAATTGTGCCACCGGAGCTCCATGTCTTCTCATAAAATGGCTAGAGTATGACAGTCTCTGTTTAGTTATCCTGGCTGCAAAGGAAAATTCAGGATTGAATTGATCTAGGACTTATTTATTTGGATTATTAACCAGTAAGAGTATTCACAGAACTTTTTTTAATGGATGCAATTTCCTAATATCCTCAACATCCTATGAATTCAACACCTCCCTTTGTATGTTCCATCCTCTGTATCCACACTCCTCATCTTGAACACTCTATTTACTTGTATACTTTTGTGCAGTCATCGTGCAAACCTGAGATAAGACTGTGTCACTTTACAAACAGAATTCTAAAAAAAAGGAGGAGGAAAAACTAGTTTGGCAACCAGAAATGTAATGACAGAACACAGGTCAGCAGGAAACCTCCATAACAAAGATCACACCTCCATTTGAAATGTTATCAGTGGGACAGCCCAAAAATATAGTGGGAGGAACTGGTACAATGGATACAGACCTGTGACATTTACTCCAGCCTGTATTAAAAACTTGCCCAACAGGAAAAGTAAACAACAACCTACTTTGCAGTGAGTATAAAAAGTTGCAACTAGTACTTCAGGAGGGAAAAAACCCAGGACAGAATAAATGTCATATGGATATACAGTATACACACCCTGCTAAGTACACCTACAGCTCCTGTCTACTCCTGAGGCTTTTGGATAACCTGGAGGAGCCCTGAATTGAACGGATTGAGATGATGTGTTCACAGGATCATGGTCCACACCTTACTTATAAGAAAATCTTGGTGTTATGCAAAATGCGTCAACATACAGGACAGTTGGGGAAACTTGGGTAGTGCTGCCTTTATCCCAGTTTATGCAAAGGAGTCGAGACCTATGTACCTGCTCATAGATGGGGCAAACCAGAACAAGGTGAACAGAGTCCTATTTCTGCAGGTCCCCCTCATGTATGCATTAGCTAGAGGCGAAAGTGAGAAGCCAGAACAAGCTTGGCATGCTGACAGTGGGCAAGTACATCCCTCATGTCTTTGCCTGAGCATTTGCAAAAGACTCATCATCTATCTGTAATTTAGGAGTATCTTGCTTGCAGGCTTAGGGAAAGTTTTTATTTCCCAACTAGCTGTCCCCTACCATGCATTGCTGTGGCCCAATTGCTGTGGCCCAGTCTGTGTATATGTGTTTTGCATGTGTATATATTTGTGTATGAATATATGTCTGTTTGCGTATATATGTGGTTTTGCGCATGCATTGTAATTTAATTTTTGTTTTTTGGCGTTCTAAGTCTCTTCTGCTGTGTTTTTCAGTGTTTTTATGAGTGATGGTCACTCGTTGGCCTGATACCTGTATTGTGTCCAAATTTGGTGTCAATTCTTCCAGTGGTTTTTTTAGTTATGTTAATCCCACAAATGAACATTACATTTTTATTTATATACAGAGTGAGGCAGCGTAACTTCCTTTTTTAAAATGCGTGCCATTTAGTTGGTTGAAGCGTGCCATTTAGTTGGTTTTTTTCTATGGGGTTTTTTTAAATCCCGTGTTTATGTGAACTGTCCAAGGACCCTACAAGATTTGAAGACCAACATCCAGGAAGAAATTGCCAACATAACGCCTGCTATGCTGGCAAGAGTCAGGACAAACGGCAGAAATCGGTGTATGGAGAATGGAGAATGGGGGACATCACCTACCTAATTTGATCTTCAAAACTACGTAAAACAAAACTTTAGGTATGCGCCTACATTATATTAAAAAAATTCTGATTCATACTATGGGTTTTATTAAGTTTTGAAAAAAGGAAGTTATGCTGCCTCACCTTGTAGATGGGAAGCCAAAGTACAAATACATTTGGCACTGATCTTTCAGTTGTTTTAGTAATGCTTTAGTCAGTTGGATATTTTGTAATTACAGAGATAATACATATACACACACTTAGGAGCAAGGACTAATCTAACAAAACAGTCTCTAAGCCAACAGGCATCAAAAACTTTTAATTAATGAAACCACAAATTCCCTCAAGAAGCTGGGTAATAACACCCTCCCCCAATACACACACACAACTCAATTTTAAGCAGGCAGCCGTAAGATGCATAGTAAGATGCATAAATAGGTCATTTCCAAAACTGTTATGCCGCTGATCCTCTGTTTCCACAGATTCTGTATCTACGGATTCTACTATCCATGACTTCAAAATATTTTTTAAATTTCAAAAAAGCCAATTTTAATTTTGCCTTTTATATACGGAAAACCATTTTATTATGCCACTAGCTGTCCCCTGCCATGCGTTGCTATGGCCCACATGGGGGTTCTGTGTGTGAGGTTTGGACCAATTCTGTCGTTGGTGGGGTTTAGAATGCTCTGTGATTGTAGGTGAACTATAAATCCCAGCAACTACAATTCCCAAATGTCAAGATTCTATTTTCCCCAAACTCCACCATTGTTCACATTTGGGCATATTGAGTATTCATGTAGAGTTTGGTCCAGATCCATCACTGTTTGAGTCCACAGTGATCTCTGGATGTAGGTGAACTACAACTCCAAAACCAAAGAACACTGCCCACCAAACCTTTCCAGTATTTTCTGTTGGTCATGGGAGAACTGTGTGCCAAGTTTGGTTCAATGCCATCGTTGGTGGGGTCCAGAGTGCTCTTTGATTGTAGGTGAACTATAAATCCCAGAAACTACAATTCCCAAATGACAAAATCAATTTTTTTTTGAGTGAAGGACATCAATTGGGTTGTTAGGTGTATCGTGTCCAAATTTGGTGTCAATTCCCCCAATGGTTTTTGAGTTCTGTGAATACCACAAATGAACATTACATTTTTATTTATATAGATTGTAGCATCCATTGAGAACCCACAGATTTTGCTATCCACCGAGATCCTGGAATCAAATCCCAGTGGATATCAAGGGTCCACAATGTGTAAGCCACCAGAAGAACAATGGCTACACTGTGGATTGTCAGGTGCATTGCCATTGCTGGTTTTTATAGTCCAAGGCAATTGACAAAAGGAGGAAGTCCTGCCAACCTTCTATCCAAGGCCGATGGGTGTCAGAGTATGCAGAGATACTGACACAAGCACTCTTCTGCTGGAGTAGAGGCTTTTGATCCTGAATGTGCAAAGGAACATCAATATGAGCTGAGAAACTGCTTTACTAGGCAGTTCCAAGACACAGTATCGGCAGCAGTCTATATCAGATAACAAGATTCTTATCGAAGTACCAAAGGCTGGGATGTTTGCGCTCATGTAAATGTCACTGCTACCATGTCTGCATTTAGATTTGCCCTCACCTCACTGTCTACATCCCACCTCAAACCACACGCATATAAGCCGAGGTTTTAAATTACCACTTCATGCATCTGAGGAAGTGACCTGTGAGTCTCGGAAGCTGATACTGCAATAAATCCGTCGCTTTTTATAGGTGCTACACAACTCTCTTGTTACAAAGCGGAAATGACAATTCATTCAATAGTGAATTGTCTGCAGCATGATGAAATTTCACTCTGTTAAAACTGGTGTCCCATATAATTTTAGCATAACTACTCAGTCCCCAAATATTCACATTATCTTAAAATACTTCCTATGAGGCTGCAAACAATTAAATACATTTTAGCTGATTCAATGACTAGAGAAATGATGAATGAGAACTAGTGTGACATAGTAGTTTGAGTGTTGGCCTACAAATCCAGGTGACCGGTTTGAATCCCCACATGGCCATGGAAATGCCACTGGCTGATCTTGGGCAAGTCACATTTTCTCAACCTCAGAAGAAGGCAAAGGCAAACTCTTCCTGACCAAATATGCCAAGAAAACCCCATGCTAGATTCGCTTTGGGGCTCCCATAAGTCTAAGTGACTTAAAGGCACACAACAACATCTGATTATCTACTAATACTAACTTTGCATAAAGATATACCAGTAGTTCTGAAACTGCAGTCATAGGTTCTTTTTTAAATGATGCATCATGGTGTCATAATAAGTATAAGCCAGGAGTAGGCAAAACGTAGTCTTGGCCATATGTATGCTATTTGTGTTGAGATTTATTTTAATTGCTTTGTATTGTTGTTGTTATTGCTTGTTTTGCTGTATTGTGGGCTTGGCATTATGTAAGCCGCACCGAGTCCCTTGGGGAGATGGTAGCGGGGTATAAATAAAGTTGTTGTTATTATTATTATTATTATTATTATTATTATTATTATTATTATTATTCCCTCATGGCTCTCTCCTATTCATGCTCCAATCACCTTTCTTCATATTTCCAAAATAATCCATTGCCTCTTCTGGAAGTCTTCCAGAAGAAAATTCATCATATAGGTAATTAAAAATAATCCAAGAACACTTCTTTCAAGTTTGTTATGGCTCCCAGAAGGATTTATTTTTGTGTCAGAAGCAACTTGAGAATCTGCAAGTTGCTTCTGGTGTGAGAGAACTGGCCGTCTGCAAGGGCATTGCCCAGAGGATGCCCAGATGTTTTGATGTTTTACCGTCCTTGTGAGAGCCTTCTCTCATGTCCCTGCATGGGTAGCTGGAGCTGACAGAGGGAGCTCATCCGATCTCTCCCCAGATTCAAACCTGTGACCTGTTGGTCTTCAGTCCTGTTGGCACAAGGGACTGGGTTGAATGGACCTGCCTGTCTATGACCTTCAGAACCTAGATCTTGGGGAAGCAGTTTTAAGTGACACAATTTGTGCTAATTGTGTATTTATCAGCACAGGTAGTTTCACTTAAAACTTGTGACACTACATAGGCTTGTAAATCCTTGTGTGTTATTGTTTATTGTTTATATGTGATTTATATTAACTGTATTGTATTGTATTGTATTGTTTTTGTTCATTGCTTTTTTGTTTTTATTGGTGTGTTGTTGGGCTTGTCCCTTGGAGAGATGGTGGCAGGGTATAAATAAAGTATTTTTTTTTTATTATTATTATTATTATTATTATTATTATTATTATTATTATTATTATTATTATTATTATTGTGTAGTCTCCGACCTGTCCTGCCAGAAGGATGCAGTTTTTGGACAAAAAAGGGGGAAACGAATCTGACTTAGGACCGTAACACAACATAGACTTTGTTTAGTGGAAAATACTATCATCTGGTAAAGAATGCTAGAAACAGTGCCTGTAAGTCCCATCTTTTATGCAGCTCAGTTTCTTCTTTAATAATAATATTAATAAACTTTATTTATACCCCACCACCATCTCCCCAAAGGGGACTTGGGGCGGCTTACATGAGGCCAAGCCCAGTAGTGCATTACAACAGAATAAAACCAAAATAAAACATAAGAATACAATAAAACAGGGCAAAAATACAATGAGAAATAAATCACAATCACAATGAGCAGGCCACATGTACAGGATAAAATGATAAAAACTCCAGATGAGATAGAAATGAAATGGAAATATTTGTGAGGGAGAAACAAGAGACAGGCCTTTAAACAGGCAGGGGGAAGTATAAAATGGGGACAAATATTTTGGGGGGAGCAAACAAAAGGAGATGCAAGGTCACTCTCCAAAGGCGCAACGGAAAAGCCTGGTTTTGAGATCCTTCTTGAAGGTTGCTAAAGTGGGAGCTTGCCTAATCTTCTTAGCAAATGTGAACACCAAAATATTGTGCTTAGACTGAGTATATTTTTAAATCTTGTTTATTAATCACTCCTATACATCCATACATATGACCCAGTTACTTGGGGGCACTTTCCCATCAGTTCTAGTGCTTTTGGTTCATTTATTGATCAATCAATTAAATAGTGCAGCCTTGTAGTCTTAAAAAAAAAACAAAAAACTAAAACTCCTTCAGGAATAAGCCACAATTTCAGGAATTATTTAGGCTCCACAACAAGAAATCTCAAATTGTTGTAGCACTGAAATCTAGAGAAGTGACACATTCCAAGGACGAAAGCGAGGTCAGTTTTCAAACAGGGTTTTATACATCTTAGCAGACAAACTAGGAAGAGGAAGCAACAAAGATCTGAGAAGAGAGTTAGGGAACATTAACTCAGTGACAGTAAAGGCCCTGAGGGCGATGTTTCCCTACATACAAGGAGGTGGAAGAGGGTTTCACCAAATAATCTTATATGCTAGGGCAGCTAGGCAATACGGCGTGGGAGCCAACATGGTATAAATCAGGGTTGTCACACTCATTTTCATGGAGGGCCACATCAGCCTTTAAAGAGTTGTTGAATCCATGGATGGAAAATCTGTGGACACAGAGGTTATCCACACACACACACACACACACACACACACACACACACACAGAGGAGTCGGTGCTAATTTTTACCCAATTTGATCCCCAGATGTTACTGAATGACAACTCACATCGCCTTTAATCATCCGTGATGAGGACTGGGGTTAATGGGAATTGAAGCACAACAGCCTTTGTGGCTCTGAGGTTGGGGAAAGGTTAAAGGATATTTTAAAGTCAGATATTATCTCCACAAGCCTTGTATCTAAATTCAAATCACACTATCCTCACTAAACATAACAAATGGCAGCCTTCCTGATGATACAACAACTTCCATCAGATCTACTCATGATGTATAAAGGTGAGAAATACAGGAGTTGTTGAAGGCTTTCATGGCCGGAATCACTGGGTTGTTGTAGGTTTTTCCGGGCTATATGGCCATGTTCTAGAGGAATTTTTTCCTGACGTTTCGCCTTCACTACCTCTGAGGATGCTTGCCATAGATGCAGGCGAAACGTCAGGAGAAAATGCCTCTAGAATATGGCCATACAGCCCGGAAAAACCTACAACAACCCAATACAGGAGTTGTATTCCAGCATCTAAAATGACATGGCAGGTCAGATTCAGCCCATGGGTCTTGGATTTTAAGCATGTGATATAAATGGTACAGACCAACCAAGAAAATCCAACAAATGCTACGTTCAGCAAAGGACAAGAGGGATCCTTTCACTTCTGCAGGAGTCTACCGTATAGCATGCAGCTGTGGACAAGTCTACGTAGAGACCACCAAACGCAGCATTGCCCAAACACGAATCAAGGAACATGAAACGGCAGACTACTTCAACCAGAGAAATCAGCCATAGCAGAGCACCTGATGAACCAACTTGGACACAGCATATTATTTGAGAACACAGAAATGCTGGACCACACCAACAACCACCATGTCAGACGACACAGAGAAGCCACAAGCACGTGGACAATTTCAACAGAAAGGAGGAAACAATGAAAATGAACAAAATCTGGCTACCAGTATTAAAAAAAACTCTAAAATTACAACAGCAAAACAACAGAGAGAAAACAATCTGGGACATCTAAACAGCTCTCAACAAAAGATTGCCCCAGGCACTGCCCGGCCATCAAATGCTAATCAAGGTGGTCAGTTGAAACATTCACACCTAGCTACAACCAACAAGAGTTCTTTGTCTCACCCTGGTCATTCCACAGATATATAAACCCTTTTTCCTAGTTCCAACAGACCTCATTACCTCTGAGGATGCTTGCCATAGATGCAGGTGGAACATTAGGAGAGAATGCCTCTAGAACATGGCCATATAGCCCGAAAAACCTACAGCAACCCTGTGGTATAAATGGTTTGAACGCTGGATCAGCGTTTAAACAGAGGCTGGATGGCCATCTGTAAGGGGTGCTTTGAATGCAATATTCCTGCTTCTTGGCAGGGGGTTGGACTGGATGGCCCATGAGATTTCTTCCAACTCTAGGATTCTATGATTCTATGATCAGGACTGCAGGCAACCAAAGTTCAAAATCTCTCCTCAGTCATTGGGTGATTTTGAGCAAGTCACACACTCTTTCAGTCTTAGAGGAAAGCATTGCAAAATTCCTTTGAATATACAAAGTGTCGCTGTAAATCAATTATCTTAAAGATCTGCAACAGAAAAATATAGGTAGCGCTGGAAGGCTGGAGGGAGGAGACATCTTTGACATAATCAGCAGCCAAGACAATTTAGGATTTAAGAATCAATACTATGGACTTAGCCCTGAAAGGAAGGAATAGCCAGGGTAGAAGCTTAACAACAGGAACTACCAGTCTGAACTTAGAGGAGAAAATAATAAATTACGCCCTGAAATAACCAAACTTCCTTCAAATCTCACCCCAATGAGGACTTTCAACTCCCCTTTGATGGTTTCTGGGCATCTGGTTATGTGTCAAGGTCAGGATGGCAAGCAGTGTTGGCCTCAACTTGGGATAACATGAGTTCTAACTCCTGGAAGTTCACCCTGAGCCAGACAACAACTCTCAGTCTAGCCTACCACACAAGTTTCTTCTTAAGACAATGTGGGTGGTGGGAGAGGTTTGAGGAAAACGTGCCCTGAGCTCCCTGGAGGTGGGATGAAATAATAATAATAATAATAAAGACCTATAATGCAATTACATTAAGACAATCATCAAGGAAGCATGGAAAATGTGCGAGAAATAATTAGACTAGCATGTGGCTTAAAGAATGTAGTTGTCACAGAAACTAACTACTTCTCTGGTGGTAGTCCCTACTTGGAAAAGCTGCACTTAATATTGATGCAACCAACTTTTGCCCCTATTCTGGATTTGTCTCACAATGTGGGGGAAAGGCCACGAGTCACATAGTTCCCAGGGGGAAAAATAAATAGAGAAAACCAAGAGAGAGTTAGGAAACCAACTTTTTTCTCTTTGGTAAAGCCAATGTAGTGTAATGATTTGAACACTGAACTTTAGAAATTGAAATCTCCACTTGGCTATAGAAACCAACTGGGTGACCTTGAGTGGGTCACACACTCTCAGCCCCAGAAAACCCAATTTTATTTTTACTTTAGGGTCACAATGACTTGAAGGTACATGACAATAACAGAACAAGGGACTGTGGCACAGGCATGAATTGTCTCACTGTTTTCCTAATGAATATACTGGGGAAGAGTAATGATTCCAGAAGTCCTGCACAGAAGGTAAGAAGAGTCTAGAAAGGGTTTAGTTACTGCAGGTGTGCTGTCGCACGCTGGGCCTGTACATTAGACCGTACACAGGACATAAATTCTCTGTGCCCAACGGGACGCCGGGGCTGCCTCAGAATAAAGGCCCTTAGATTCCCCCAAACAGAGTCTTTAGAATGCTTAAAGTAAGTCCAACAAAGTTCTTTTATTAAGGAACAAACAGGAACAAACAGGTACTTTAACGGTTTTCTTTACAGTCGATAGGCTCTTTCAATCTTGTCCACTAGGAACAGGCACTGTCTTCTTAACTGTAGCTAACCGATGGGGAAATCCTAGCTTCTAATCTGGGTAGTCTGTACTTGCCTCTGTTGACGTGGAGCCCCTGCACCCGGTACCAACTGCGTCTGGCTTCCGCGAGTGACTTGCCTCAACAGAGCTTTGTAGACCTCCAGGGAAAAAGAAGGAGTTCAGGTTGCTGTGATGGCCGGCTGGAGTCCCTCAGCCAAGCTGTGGCTGTATGTCTCCTGGCCAAGCCGTAGGGCTGTATAACCCCGGCCAAACTGTAAAAGACGAAGCTTTTCTACAGGAGCCACTTCGTTCTATGTCCTGTGCGAAAGGCTTCTCTGTGAGAACTAACTCAAAATGGTTTTTTCCCTCCAAAACTCAAAAAGGGGCGGGATCAGGGAACCTAACTATAACTGGCAGGTGGCTTACCCTATAAATGCAAATTATAACAGGAAACCCCTGCTGCAAAATCCCAAGCATGGGATTGCACACAAACATTTAAACACAGCAAATAAATCTGGAGCTCCTGGAACAGCTGTTCCAGAACACTCCTGGCCTAGATTTCTCAATGATGAGAAATCTACACTATAATTAACGGACCCAAACATCGTGAGTCAAATTCTTATACTTTAGAAACATAGCATTTAAAGTCTTTCTATACAAACCAATCATACGTTCCCACAAACCCCCCATGTGGCACAGGCATGAATTGTCTCACTGTTTTCCTAATGAATATACTGGGGAAGAGTAATGATTCCAGAAGTCCTGCACAGAAGGTAAGAAGAGTCTAGAAAGGGTTTAGTTACTGCAGGTGTGATAAAAAATGTTAATTACAGGAGAAAGAATGATAAATGTGGACTTCCTAAGCCATCTAGCCCAGTAGTACTGAAGTATACTGGCAGCAGTCAAAGATCACAACCAAAATCCTATCTCATTCTTACATTCAAAAGTATTTTTAACCAGAGAGGCCAGATATGAAACTAGGGCCAGCTGGTCCACAAAGTATCTGCTCAACCACTAGGCTAGAGCCCGTACCCTCAGAAGACTTGGGCAGTCTCTGTTTAGAGATCTTAACCCTATTTAGAGAACATTTTCCTTAAATTCTTTCTATCTGGACTCATCTTATTCTCTATAACAGGACATATGTCACATCATCACTCTTTAGGAAGTCTCCTCCTCTTGGTATTTTGTTTTAAGGAAGGTAAAACTGGAAGTAACTTTGTAGGATATGTCTTCAATGCCTATCAAATGGCTCACAGAGTTGTGGGAGGAAGTGGCTGGTGGGATAGTATTAAGGACGACACCACTTTTTTGGACTGGCCCAAGCTGATGTAACTCACCCATTCTGACAACACAATCTAGCTAAGGCAGGGGTCCTCAAACTAAGGCCCAGGGGCCGGGTACAGCCCTCCACAGTCATTTACCTGGCCCTCGCTCAGGGTCAACCTAAGTCTGAAACAACTTGAAAGCACACAGCAACAACAAGCAGGCCCATACTTCCCACTGAAAATACTAATAAGTTTATATTTGTTAAGATTGTTCTTCATTTTAATTATTGTATTGTTTCAAGTGTTTTTTTTGCACTACAAATAAGATCTGTGCAGAGTGCATAGGAATTCATTCATGATGTTTCCAAATTATAATCTGGCCCTCCAACAGTTTGAGGGACTGTGACCTGTAATGTAATACAAATGTCTGGTTGCTGCTGACACGATAAATAAATAACCTGGCCCTCTGTTTAGTTTGAGGGCCCCTGAGCTAAGGAAAGAGTAAAGAACAGAATTTTCTGCATTGCAACATCTTGGGCTCCATCTTAAACCACTAACTTGGAGAAAACACAAATCAGGTCAGCATTTCTGAACAGGATTCACAGTGTCAAGAATGTAATACCAGGTTTCTATGGCAGCAATAACAGCCAGGACTAGCCTCAAACATTTTGTTACCTGAAAAGGAGCAGCACTGGATTATCAGCACTGGACAGGGCTGACTTGCAACATTTTGTTGCCTGACACAGAGCACTCACCCTAGTTAAACTGCATAGTATTCAAAGCCAAGCAAGCTACTGTGGTATGTAAGGCAATAAAACAACTTGCTTTGAATGACTGACTTACTGCCCTTTCATGACACCCCAAATCTACTGCTTAAGGTGACACAATCTGCAGTAGTGCCATCCCTTGGCGTTGGGTTTAACTGGATGTTAACAGATTATCACTCTGCACATAAGATTATCAGACGGGGGTTAAGAAGCACAACAAGGTAAGATTTGTGTTGATAATATATGGCTTTAGGTAAGCTGTCCCCTGGATCCAGACTGAAGACCTAAGCTAAGGGCCTTTCCAATCTGTGCTACCAAACTAGACAAGAATAAATGGGCCTTGATGACTACACTGACAGAACCACACATCATCCACTTTCATCATGCTGTTATGGTGCCACTTGCAAGCAGAAGGATGCATTTCAGGGACCAATGCTCAAGAACGTCCTATCAAGACAGATTAAGAGATCGTCACTGAGTTACTCTTTTTCTCCTTCTTCACACAAAGAATATTAGTGAAGGATCACTTTACTATAATAGAGAAAGGATAACAAAACAAAAAAGATGTGGGACTCGGAGGGAAAAACACACCACACCAAGCATGCAGCAGTATTACTGTCAAAACCTTAAGTAGGCAAAGAACTGTTAGTAAGCTCACAAGCACAAAATTGGGTGTGACAATAATGTGTAGTGCAAGCAATATCATGAAAAGCTTCCCTGGACATGCAACAGACTGTAAGTGAGGGTGGCAGGAAGGATGACAGAGCATTATAAATTCACTGTAAGGTAAAGGACAATGAGGATGTGATACACTGCTGGAAAACAAAGGAAAGAATGTGCAATGGTGGTAAAAGACAATTGGGCACACACACACAATTTCAATAAACATGTCAGACACATTTTCCCCCCAAAGCACAACATTTTTGTTTTGCAACGTGCATACCTTTAAAACAAAGGAGACACACCCAAGCCTTGATAAATCCAAGAGAAGCAATCCGTACATTATCCCTCCCCCCAAAACGCAGGGAGCATTCAGTAAAGAAAAAGAGAGGAACACACACCATGGAGAACATCAACCATACCACTGTAGAAACCAGGGGGGAAGCACAACACGCTGTGAACCGTCACAGCCTCCTTTCTGACACCACACCGACTCTCAGACACCGCTTAGCTTGGAGAATACTTGCCGGGGAGTCAAGAAACAAAAAGAGGCAGAGGCTACTTCAAATCTTTCCCTCCTTCTTAAGCTTTCTTTCATCAGCTGAATCAGCAGCCTTGAATTCAGGGATTCCAGGCTGCTACAAGTTCAAATCCCAGCAGGAACAATTCCTGCCTTTTCTTGATCACGGCTGTAGAAAGGAAGACATCTTGGTGTTACCTGCAGTTGGAGCCGGCGTGTCCTGCCTCAACACACCTTCACCTCCAATCATCAAGACTTGTTTAAGCCGCGTTCCTTCCCATCAGGTCTCTGGGCAGAATCCCAGCTTAAGGGATTTCCACTCTCTAGTCCTTTAAATACCCTTCATTCTCTGGCATCCTCCTCCACCCCGCAAGGTTTCATCCAGAAAACAAAATGTTCCTTTTATTTCCTCTCTTCAAATGTTATGGGGATGAGAGACAGCAGCTGGTGTAGTCCACCCCAGCGGCGGCTGCATCTTGTAGAGAGTTGAAATTCCATATGGTACCATTCCAAACATGAGAAGTTCCCTCAGAACTGAGATGCAATGCTTCGGGCCATGTGTCAGGTTGGGTTCTTTGTTGGAGAAAGTGTATGCATATGTGTGTGTGTGCGCACTTTGGGATTACACCTGCTAGAAGGAGGATAACATTATAGATAATCCTATAAACCAGTGCTTTCCAACCTTTGGTTCTCCAGTCGTTTGAGACTTCAACTTCCAGAAGTCCTAGCCAACTGTCAGGTATTCCAGGTGATCCTGAACAGCAGACCTTGGATGGATAACATTTTTGAAATACGAGGTATTTTTTAAGTAAGGCCCGTTTTGTTGTAGACACTAGTAGTTTGTGCGCATACCGCAAGGAGCGCATGCGTCATGTACCAGCATGCCTCGGGAACAACTGTGCTCAGTTTCTGCTCTGTAGCTAACCTGTACGGTTCTGTTCTGTGCTTTAAAAATGTTTAAGACTATCAACTCACCCGCTGCATGTGAGGTTCGCTCAGTGATACGGTTTTTGTCAGCAAGGAACCTGCCTGCTGCAGAAATTCATCGACGGATTTGTGAAGTGTACAGTGATACTGTTATGAGTGAAAGCGAAGTGCGTAAGTGGGTACGACAATTCAAAGATGGCCGTGACAACGTCCATGATGAGGACCGCTCCGGTCGCCCTTCTTTGATTACAGACGATTTGGTCGCTTTAGTTGAAGTGAGGATTCGGGAAGAGGGTATTTTAAAATTGGTTCAGAGGTATGATAAGTGTTTGAACAAACTTGGTAACTATATCGAAAAATAGAGTGAAGTATGTATTTTCTGAAAATAAATTTACTTTTTTGAAATAAACTTTTGTTGTGTACTTATGTTCAAATGGACCTTACTTAAAAAATACCCCTCGTATAATGCCCAGAATCTACTAATTATATCTGGTACAAAGTGCATGCAATTCGGTGATGGGGAATACATGTTTGCTATTGTAATGATGATGATGATGATGATGATATTTATTTATTTATTTAAACAATTTATATTCCTCCCTTCTCACCCCAAACGGGACTCAGGGCGGAGCACAACATATAAACGGCAAACATTCAATGCCGAAACATATTAGACCATACACATACAAAAGGATTAAAATCACATATCTCAATGTTAAAATCCACTAGTTAAAACTGTCTCAACAGCCATATTGAATTTGGTTGGCATACTAAGGGTTCCTATCACTGCCTCACTGTACAGTCCCAAAGGCTCGGTCCCACAGTCACGTTTTTATCATCCTTCTAAAGGACAAGAGGGAGGGGGCTGAACTGATCTCATTAGGAAGGAAGTTCCATAGCCGAGGGGCAATTACTGAGAAGGCCCTGTCTCTCATCCCCACCAAATGCGCCTGGGATGGTGGTGCGACCGAGAGCAGGGCCTCCCCAGAAGATCTTAATCTCTGCGGTGATTCATAGGAGGAGATGCGTTTGGACAGGTAAACTGGGCCACCAATCACAGACCACCAGTGCCATCCAGTCTAGCCTTCTTCTACCATGCAGAATCAAGCACTACCAACAGTTGACAATCCAGCCTCTGTTTCAAAACCACATTTTGAGAGAGCATATTCCCCTATAAAATAGCTCTTCCTGGCAGAATGTTTTCCCTCAAAGTTTAGGCCAGTGGTTCTCAACCTGGGGTCCCCAGATGGTTTTGGCCTTCAACTCCCAGAAATCCTAACAGCTGGTAAACTGGCTGGGATTTCTGGGAGTTGTAGGCCAAAAACATCTGGGGACCCCAGGTTGAGAACCACTGGTTCTTTTTCTCTTTTTCTGTAGTTATTTATTTATTGTGTCAGAAGCGAACCGAGGGTACAGTGTAATGTATTTAAAAACACAAAGTTAAAAACCTGGCATTATACTAAATGTCCTTTGACCAGTAGCTGGCCTCTTGAAGTTCCTCTGATGTTGCATGTGGCAGGGCTCAGACTGCATTGTAATAGGTGGTCTGTGGTTTGCTTGTCTCCACACTTGCCTGTCGTAGACTCCACTTTGTAACCCCATTTCATAAGGTTGGCTCTGCATCTCATGGTGCAAGAGCACAGTTGTTCAGTGCCTTCCAAGTTGCCCAGTCTTCTTTGTGCCCAGGAGGGAGTCTTTCATTTGGTACCTGGGAAGGAATCCCACTGGAGCATTGCAGCGCACCCAAATACCTGGGAGTCACTCTGGACCATGCTCTGACTTACAAGAAGTACTGCTTGACTATCAGGCAAAAAAGTGGGTGCTGGAAATAATATTGTATTTTAATACATTATAACTTTATTTTCAATTTGCTTCTGACACGATAAATAAATAAATAAGTCCTACAAGATCTGACTTAGGGAACTAGGCATTCTTAACTTGGAGAAGAAAAGGTGAAGAGGTAGACATGATAGCCATATTTCAATATTTGAAAGGATGTCATAATAAGGAGGCAATTAGCTTGTTTTCTGATGCTCCAGAAAACAAGACATCAAACAACGGCTTTCATTCCACTGAAGCATTGCAACACACCAAAATAATTGGGAGTTACTCTGGACTGTGCTCTGACTAGCCTTGCTCAACTATCAAGCAAAAAAATGGGCGCTAGAAATAATATCATACGAAAGCTGACTGGCACAGCCTGGGGATCACAAGCAGACACAGTGAAGACATCTGCCCTTGCGCTTTGCTGCTGAATACACAAGCCCAGTGTGGAATACATCTCACCATGTTAAAACAGTTAATGTGGCTCTTAATGAGACATGATGCATGATCACAGGATGTCTATGCCCCACACCACTGGAGAAATTATACTGCTTAGCTGGTATTGCACCACCTGACATCTGCTGGGAAGTAGCAGCCAACAATGAAAGGACCAAGGCAGTGACATCTCCCACCCACCCCGTTTGGATTTCAGTCAGCACACAAACACTTTAAATCAAGAAATAGTTTTCTAAGATCTACAGAGATACTCATAGGGATACCTCATCAAGTGAGAGTCCAAAAGTGATAGACTAAAACCTGGAACCTCAGAGCTCGGGATGCTTGTCTGTTCTTAAGGTGAAAAGCACATGTCTGTGTTTTAGATGGATTAGGAATCAGCTGGTTATCCCTGTAATAGGCAGTAAGAGCACCTAAAGCTTCTGTTCAACCATTTCAAAGCTCCCTGCTTGAGCGGTGATGGCATGTTTGTCAGCATAGCTGAACCTCTCTGTCCCTCTGTCGCCAATTGATGAATTCAAATTATAAGGTAAGATATTACATTGAAACATTCTGAAATGCTCTTTACTTTAAAAACTGCTTAGTAGTGGAACAAGGAGTGGACTTTCCTTCTTTTAGAGATCTTTGAACAGAGGATGTATGGGAATCTGTCAGGAGTACCGTATATTTCGGCATATAAGACGACTGGGTGTATAAGACGAACCCCAACTTTCCCAGTTAAAATAAAGAGTTTGGGATAATACTCACCGTATAAGACTACCCCTCTTCCAACATACACCAAATAAAAAATTTAAAAACATCAGATTTATTTCAATATGGTAATTTTCCTATTACTGTACCTCCCCTGCCTCTCAGATCTTGCAAATGCGCACCTGCACCGCTTCACTGTAGTCTTCAGGAGCGAGATCTGAGAGGCAGAGGAGGAGGTACAGTAATAGGATACAAGGGCGGGCCAGACAGCTAAAAGAGGTGTGTTTTTCTGGGCCCAGAGACACTCTATCTCTGTTTTCCATACCCCGGGCACCCCGGATGCCTGCAGCTTGCTCTGCCCTTCACTTACACCTTCTCAGTGAGGCGCCTTTTCACCTCACCATCGGGACCACATTAAGTCCACAAATCCTGATGAATGTATTTTCTTCTACCATACTTGTACAGCGTCGCCCTTAATGCTTTCTTACAGTTGCTGCATATGGCAGGGACGCGGCCATTGCCATTTCTGAGCTCCCTCCACAATATGCAGCAACCACAGATTCTCCAATCCGGATTGGAAGTTTCAGCACCCGCTCTATAAGACGACTCTCAGTGTATAAGACTACTCCTGCATATAAGACGACTCCCATGCATAAGGCTACTCCAGCGTATAAGATGACCCCTGGGTATAAGACGACCCTATGTATAAGACAAGTCCCGCATATAAGACGACCCCTGACTTTTGAGAATATTTTATTGGGTTAAAAAGTAGTCTTATACACCAGAATATACGGTATTTTGGTTACGTGTTCTTGCATGGTGATGGTGAGTTGGATTATATGACCCTCATGGTCTTTTCTAGCTCTACAATTCAAATATTCTACAATAAGAGAAAAAATAACCTTTCCATTGTTGTTGGATGTCTTACTAAACACATGCAGAGACAGTATCCAAGATATAAGAAACCACACTCAAGCAGACACTTCACACCGATTTCACCATCACTACAGATGCATTTTGATACATCTGGTAGAGAGCCAGATATATATCACAGTTTCCCAGCAGGAAAAGTGCTGTGGTTTACGGTTTACGGAAATACGATTTTCTTGTCGGAGAAGCCTGGCCAATAGATATCTGGATTTCATGGAGTAACTGTGCACTTAACTACCTCAAAAGCATCTCCAGGGAAAAGCTCTTGCTCTCCAGGAGACTGAAACGTGGAAGAAAAGTGGCTGCCTGAAAAAGACATAAAGATGACCTTCTGTTTCCTACTGTGAAAGAAAAAACAACTGCTGAAAAGGAGGGGGGGGGGGAGAGAAAAGACACAATAGTGTTGCTGATACTAATCTAAGTCAACACAACACATCCTTGACCCTAGAATGTATATATATGTCAATAAAATAGAAAGTGTGAGGAAAAAGGGTTTTTTTAGCATACATATTTTATGCTTTGCCTCTACAAAAATGTGTTTAGTACATTAGTTTAAAATTGGTAAGCTACATAAAAGATGCTGAGAGACTGCAGCTACGTGATAAGGAGCAAGAAAGACTGATAAATAGTTGGAAGAGATAGCAAGGCAGTGTTGTTTATTAGGTTGTTAATTGGTTTCAAAGGTGTCCCTAATTGTGTAGGCAGCTTTCTGTCTTATCACAATGCTTATGAAAATAGCAGATGGCAAGACAATCATTTAAAAAGAAGCATTTTCTTTTCTTTGTTATACAGGAGGAATTGTCTATTATTTTTTTACCAGTTATAAGGACACACCAACTCATCCTCCATAACAAAGGGGGATATTGCTTTATGGCTTTCCTATTTATTGTTGTATGTCTTCAAGACATTTTGAAAATATGGCAATTCTAAGGACTTTCTAGGGCTGAGACTATGTGTTTTGCCCAGAATACTCAGTGGGTTTCCATGACTGAACCCTGGTCTCTACTACACCATGCTGGCTCTCTTAATTATCTATTAAACTGCAAAGTCAGTTTTAAGGTATTTCAGTCTGTAAGCATACACATTTGTATGGTTAAGCATATACATTTAATGAATCAGTTACAGTTGCATACAGTCATGTATGAGTGAAAAACCATTTTTTTCTGAACCCCTTTGTTATGGAGGATGAGTTTGGGCTGAGACTATATGTTTTTCCCAGAATAAATATGAAAGTATTATCTATGGCAAACTGCTGAGCTGCTTAACTTGCTGATCGAAAGGTCACAGGTTTGAATCCAGGGAGCGGGATGAGATCTCGCTGTTAGCCCCAGCTTCTGACAACCTAGCAGTTTGAAAACGTGCAAATGTGAGTAGATCAATAGGTATCGCAGGAGCCCCCGGTGGCACAGTGGGTTAAAGCCTTGTGCCAGCAGGACTGAAGACCGACAGGTCGCAGGTTCGAATCTGGGGAGAGGCGGATGAGCTCCCTCTATCAGCTCCAGCTCCTCCTGCGGGGATATGAGAGAAGCCTCCCACAAGGATGATAAAACATCAAAATTATCCAGGCGTCCCCTGGGCAATGACCTTGCAGACGGCCAATTCTCTCACAACAGGACACTCCTGACACGACAAAAAAACATAGGTATCACTTCTGCGGGAAGGTAACGGCGTTCCATGCAATCATGCTGTCCACATTGTTGGGACTCAGCCTGTGTTTCACCCTGAATCTGTTATTGTGTTTCCCCCTTCTAATGCTTCTGAGCCTGTCTTGGATGTCAATGAGGATGAGGTGCAAAATGGAGACACTTTGGACAATATGGTTACTACCGACTCTGATCGAGAAGGGTCAGAGGAAAGGCTACGTTCTCATGAGAAAATTCCAGGCTTGAGTTTTCAGGAAAGTTCACTTCCTTCTCCAGGCTCGAGTCTACAAGATAGTTTCACACTTGCAGTTAATGAAGAGATAGATAAGACCAGTTGCCGGCTGGAAATTAGCCAGAACCATAGAGAGGCCCAATGTTTATGCAGGTCAGAAAGAATTCGGCAATTAAGGTCAAAGACTGGGGGGAGTAGAAATTTCTGGGACTTAAATAGAGCTCTTAGGGAATTTCCTTCAGACCAGGAATTGTTTGGTTTAAAGTCAAGTCTTTTGGATATTCTTGTGGCCTCGTCTCCTAGGTTTTCTGGCTTTTCAAGTGGATTAGCAGTGGCTATGTTCATGGTTTTTATAGAAGACATTTGCTATTTCTTTGCATCTTGATATAAACAGCAAGCTTTTGGATCTTTGATATTATTCCTATGTTTGGGCACAGTTTATGTTACTGCTTATTTGGCTTTTTGCTTTTGGACTTTTATCAACTTTATATTCATTTCTTTTATTAGCTCCAATTATTCTTCAAATAAAGATAACTCTTTTTTCATCCAAGCTTCATACAAGGAAAGCTTTACAACATGAAAATGGCTTTTCAAGAGGAAATCACAAAAAATGCTATCCATTACACTTTATGATTGCACAGATACATATCTCTTCTCTATATAGGCACTCCCCATGTTACGAACAAGACAAATTCTGTAAGTTTGGCCTTAAGTAGTATTTGTATGTCAGTGAGAACAGGTCCATTTTTGAAGTGTAATTCCAGCCATATAGATCAATAGATAGTATAGGGAAGGGAAGGGTTAGCACCCCTATGGTGTTTGTTGGATTGATCTCCCCACATCACTCTCTAAAACCCCCATGCCTAGACATACCCTACTCTGTACACGAAAAAGGTGTTAAAATTTTAATCTATTATATCTGGCCCTGCCATAGTGTTTTTTGTGTGTTATTGCTTATATGTTCAGCTATATTACTTATATTGTTTTATTTGCTTGCTTGCTTTGTTGATGTATTGTTGTATTTGTATTTGACGGGCTTGGCCTCATGTAAGCCGCCCCGAGTCCCTTTGGGGAGATGGTGGCGGGGTATAAGTAAATAAATAAATAAATAAATATTATTATTATTATTTGTTTTGCTGTCTGTGCCCGTTCAGAAGATTTCAGCTCACTTTCTGTCCCTGTGACAATTGGATTTTGACAAATGTGGCTTGTCGTGGAAACAAGGATTAGTGATAAAGCCTCAGTGGAGATACCTTTTCCCCATGATAACGACTGTTCCATGAGTGAATTACGCTTTTGGGGGGAAGATTTCTCCCACTTTCTGTGGTCTCACCACCATTCTGAACTATGAATCATTTGTAAGTCGGGTGTTTCTAACTTGGGGATTGCCTGTATGTATATGCCTTCAAGTCACTTGTCAACTACAAAAGGGCTACAAAGTTGAATCCACGACATGCGAGTGTGGAGAAGAGCAAACCACTGACCACTTGCTGCAATGCAACCTGAGCCCTGCTACATGCACAATGGAGGACCTTCTTGCGGCAACACCAGAGGCACTCCAAGTGGCCAGATACTGGTCAAAGGACATTTAATCAACTACCAAGTTTGCAAACTTTGTGTTTTGTTTGTTTGTTTGCTTTGTTAAAAATGTAATACAAATGTATGGTTTCTCCTGACACGATAAATAAATAAAATACTTGTCAACTTATTGTTAGCTAAATAGGGTATTTTTTAGGCAAAAGATACTCAGAAGTGGTTTTGCCAGTTCTTTTCTCTGAAACAGAGCCTACAGTACCTAGTATTCCTTGGCAGTTTCCCATTCAAGTACCAAACAGGATTGATCCTGTTTAGCTGCCAAGATCAGATAGGATCTGAAGTCTATCTGTTCCAGCTATCAGGAAAACATCACCCAACAACGGCTATCTGCTAGGTATACAGTGGGATACAATCTATATGCAGACTGATCAAACAGTATGAACTATGTTAGATTCATGAATGTACAGATGTTTTTTCTGTATGAAGCAACCTGATGAACATTGTGGTTGACAGCATATTTATACATGTGCAGGTACAGCTGTACCAGGAGCTCCAATTTTGTTTGCTTTGCATTGAATGTTTGTTGTAGTCACCAAAGGGAGTCACCAAAGACTTCCTTTCATGGACTCTGCAGATAGGTGGCTTCTTTTGGCTGCAATTATAGGGCAAGCCACCTGTCAATTATAGTTAGGTTCCCTCGTCCCGCCTCCTTTTTGGGTTTGGAGGGAATAGGAGCCAGTTTGGGTTCAGTCCACACAGAGAAGCCTTTCACACAGGACATAATACCAAGAGCTCCCGTAGAAAGCTTCGTCTTCTATGGCTTGGCTGGAGAGATACAGCCCCACAGCTTGGCCGGAAGATATACAGCCTTACAGCTCCTTTGCTGAGGGACTTCAGTCAGCCATCACTGAAACCTGAACTCCTTTTTTCCCTGGAAGTCTACAAAGCTCTGCTTGGTAAGGGTCACTCGTGGAAGCCAGCAGTTAGTACCGGGTGCAGGGGCTCCATGCCAACAGAGGCAAAGAAAGACTGCCCAGATTAGAAGTTAACGATTTCCCCATTAGTTAAATTACAGTTTATGAAGATAGTGCCTTTTCCCAGTGAACAAGATTGAGAGAGCCAATAGACTGTTAAGAAAGCTTTAAAATACCTGTTTGTTTTCATCAATAAAGAACATTGTTGAACCTTTAAGCAATCTAAAGACTCTGTTTTAAGAAAATCCAAGGGCCTTTAATCTGAGGCAGCCCCGGCGTCCCGTTGGGCACACAGAATTTATGTTCTGTCTACAGTCTTATGTACAGGCCCAGCGTGCGACAGCACAATACAAGTATACCAAACCTCATGAAACGTTTTGCATTCATAGGTATATATATTTATCCACAGGATTCTAACATAATCACTCAGCTCAAGGAGTGAAATAAGGATAAGACTGGTAGGGGAAGTCTCTGAAATTGGTATTTTGCATGATCACTCTCAAATATTTCATGCAGGTAAAAATGACACTGTATATGCCCTCCAGGCAACATATAACACTTCCTGGCATTTTCTGTTATGTAATTACAAAAGAGCATAATAATAGCAGGCAGATTTGTTATTACTGTGTCATTTGTTTGCAAGTGCAAGTGAGCGGTTGTGTTTCTCCAGTACTTGGGGCAAATCTAGCTACAAGGCACTTTCTTTGTTTGGCTTCCTGAAAGAACTTCAGATGTCAAAACAAGCAATCCCCAGAATCCAGGATCACTTTGCCTAGTGAGCACAAGGGATACTCAGATTCAACTTCTCTGTCATGGAGCTCAAGTCAGTTTCCCAAAAGAGGCATCTCAACTCATCCCGCTTCATAGAATGATTTTCTCCCCTTGAGCTCCATAGAAGAGCAGAGTAAACTAAAGCAGTTATTTATTCATTACTAATAGTTTTTTTACAACAACAGATGCCCAGTGTCTGTTGAATACCTAGTCACCAACATGTTTGACATGCCATTATTCTCATTATGCCAAGGCTTCAAAAAAGTAATCTAATGAATGCCACCTGAGAAGTCCCACCCCTTTGTAATGAACATTTCTCTCGGGTAGGTTGTTTATCACGCTCCAAAAACCAGGCAGCTCAGTCTGGTCAGGGTGGAGAGGACAGCCTTACTAGACTTTTCAGCTCAGAAGCTCTTAGTTTTTTGAGATCCTCCCACTCTTGAAACCAGTGTCAGCTTCAAGGTGGCATATTTGGAAGGCTCCATATGGAGGTGTCTCTCTCAGAAGAAACGGGTGTCAGCAATTCCACAGCTATCTCCACTCTGGAAACATCCTGTCTTGGGAATGGCAGCAGGTGATTTTCATGCCTGTAGAGCAGGGGTCCTCAAACTAAGGCCCGAGGGTCGGATACGGCCCTCCAAGGTCATTTACCCGGCCCTCGCTCAGGGTCAACCTAAGCCTGAAATGACTTGAAAGCACACAGCAACAACAATAACAACAACAACAATCCTATCTCATCAGTCAAAAGTAGGCCCACACTTCACTTGAAATACTAATAAGTTTATATTTGTTAAAATTGTTCTTCATTTTAATTATTCTATTGTTTTTAAGTGTATTTGCACTACAAATAAGATAAAGTGTGCATAGGAATTCATTCGTGTTTTTTTCTTTTTTCAAATTATAATCCGGCCCTCCAACAGTTTGAGGGACTGTGACTTGGTCCTCTGTTTACAAAGTTTGAGGACCCCTGCTGTAGAGCATTGAATACACTCTAAGTTTTGATGTAAACTTTACCTTTATCTCAAATTAGATACTATGTCTTGGATGGTTTCTTTAAAGTTTAGTTTAAAACTGTAATGAATGCAATGTTTACAAAGACATGGATACAATTAGTTATTACAGGTTGGGGGCTACCAACTGTACAAACAGACCTGTCAAAAGATCTACACCTACAGAATAACCAAAAACTCCCTTTCAGCATTAAGATGGTGCTATAAATCATTATATGACCAATATCTGACTCGTCAGTTGTCAAAATCCATTTTTGTGCAAAAAGAAGTGTGGAGAAGAAATCTAGAAGCATATTTAAGAATGATTTATTTTAGCATCAATTCTACATTTCAATCAACTTTTGAAGATATACTAACAACTGAAGTAGTTACAAAATAATGGGGTTGGGATTGGGTATAAAGGAATACAGAGAACTTGGTAATATGTTATACAGGGTGAGGCAGCATAACTTCCTTTTTTAAAATGCGCGCCATTCAGTTGGTTGAAGACATAGTGGAGCGCTAGTGGTCTCGTTCAAGAGGCGGGAGTATAAAGTGAGGAGCATGCTTTTGCTGCTGAGGCCTACTTTTCGAGCGGTTTTGGAGTGGCCGGCCGGCTCTCCAGATTTTTCCCCTTGTGATTTTTTTCTATGGGTTTTTTTAAAATCCCATGTTTATGTGAACCGTCCAAGGACCCTACAAGCAGGCCTGCGGGGATGAGGGCTTTTTCTCCAGTTTCTGAAGGGAGGGCCTCCATGGGAGCCTGCTGGGCATGTGCACTCGCCGCTGGCCATGCACGTGCACTCCGTCCCTCCCCCTCCCTCCTCCGTCCTTGAGGCTTACAGTTGAACGTCTTTCTAAGGGGGGTGGGGGGAGGGAGGGGGAAGTGTTTTGGGGGGGGGGTTGAGTGAAGGACATAGATTGCTTTGTCAGGTGTCTTGTGTCCAAATTTGGGGCCAATTCCCCCAGTGGTTTTTGAGTTCTGTGAATATCACAAACGAACATTACATTTTTATTTATATAGATAATGTAGGCGCATACCTAAAGTTTTGTTTTACGTAGTTTTGAAGATCAAATTAGGTAGGTGACGTCCCCTACTCTACATTCTCCATACACTGAGTAAACCAATTTCTGGCGTTTGTCATGACTCTTGCCAGCACAGCAGGCGTTATGTTGGCAATTTCTTCCTGGATGTTGGTCTTCTAATCGTATAGGGTTTAATCAGAGTTGGACAGTCTTATCTTAAATTACAGCTCTATGCAAATATTCAAAAACATTGAACCTATTGCTACCTAATTACCTCTATTTCATTTTTATTTTTGAAACAGGCTTGGCTGCCTCATTTTAAATCTGTCCTTTCTGTCTATTGCTTCAACTAGAATTCCTGTTTTCTGAGGGCCACAGCAATGCGTGGCAGGGTACAGCTAGTATTTTTTTTTCTGATTTATACAATGGGTTTTATTAAATTTTGACAAAAGGAAGTTATGCTGCCTCACCCTGTATAAGTCTATCAATCAGCTGGCCTGTTAGGCTAGAAGTGTAAAAGTAATACATTCTGTTTAGTTGGAAAACTGTTCCTCTTTTTATTACATGTTTGTAACTGTGATGATACATGCAGAGTGCTAGGAAACCATTGTCCCCATTCGTACCACTGCTAATAGATTGAAACCTAAACACTCAAACCCAGACTTTGGCCATCTTTTCAGTGTTAACAATCAAAATGGGATCAAAGTGGTATAATCCAGGCTAAAAGTCACACAAGTAAAGAGAGGTATCAGACTTATTATTTTTTTTACAATAAACATCCCAGGTCCCATACAGAGGGCACTGATGCCTCATGCATCATGGAAAACTTTATTCAACCAGTCCTCTGACTTAGAGATTTCAGCAGGCATTACCAAAACACTTAAACCATGCACTCATAAACAAAAGGATGAAAACATTGCTCGGCCCGCTGTCTTTTGCAAGAGCTATGATCCTTAGGAATCCACACCCAACACCACATTCTGCTTACTCCCCCATCACTTCTGCTTAATCTCACAATGCTTTTAACATCAGACTCATCCATGAATGACTACAGACCTCTTCATTTTGTCAATGGAGTAGAGCAGTGTTTCTCAAATTGTGCTCCTCCAGGTTTTTTGGACTTCAGCTCCCAAAAATTCCAGCCAGTTTACCAGCTGTTAGGAACAGTGAGAACTGAAGTCCAAAATATCTGGAGGAGTACAGTTTAAGAAACTCTGGAGTAGAGGATCCCAATGAATTAAACACATGGGAACTCTAAGCAATGGTAATGCCTGGCCATGAAAAAAGGCAGTTTACTTTCTGCTGCAAAAGTTAGGGATGACTCATAGCCATCTCAGTACATGGCTAGGAACTAACAGATCGTTATCTTCCTATTTTAGGAGGAGATAACTCATAACCTATTGTCCACAAGTAAAATTTCAGTGCCTTTTCAGTGGCACTTGCTAGGTTTCCTTTTGAAACCTGTTGTATGCCTTCAGGTTGTCTCTGATTTATGACTGATATATGACAGCGCATTTCAGGGTTGAATGTGCACGACTTCTCCAGGTTTACCCAGTAGGTTTCCATGGCTGAGTGGAGATTCAAATCCTGGTCTCCAGAGTCCAACACTCAAACCAGAATGTAACACTGCTTCTCACTTCCACAATACTTATTTATTTTATTTTATTTCAGGCATTTATATAGAATCATAGAATCAAAGAGTTGGAAGAGACTTCACAGGCCATCCAGTCCAACCCCCTGCCAAGAAGCAGGAATATTGCATTCAAATCACCCCTGACAGATGGCCATCCAGCCTCTGTTTAAAAGCTTCCAAAGAAGGAGCCTCCACCACACTCTGGGGCAAAGAGGGTGACTTAGGGTGACTTACAACTGGCAACCATTAGATGCCAAAAACAACAATAAAAACACAGTTAAACATTAATTAATCCATCATCGTAAGTTAAAAAGACCGTTTAAAAGAGACAAGTCCAAGTCCAGAGTCATAATTCAAATTCATCCATTGTCAATGACATGATTCCTTTATAATCATGCTCGAAAGCTTAGTCCCACAGCCATAATTTCAATTTCTTCCTAAAGGACAGGAGAGAGGGGGCTGACCTGATTTCATTTGGGAGTGTGTTCCACAGGGGCCACCACTGAGAAGGCCCTGTCCATTGTCCCCACCAAACACATCTGTGAACATGGCAGGATTAAGAGCAGGGCCTCTCCCGATGATCTTAACCTCTGAGGTAGATTTGTTTGGACAAGTAAGCCAGGCTGGAACCGTTTAGGGTTTTATAGGCTAAAGCTAGCACTTTGAATTGTGCTCAGTAGCAGACTGGCAGCCAGTGGAGCTGACATAACAGGGGGATGGTATGTTCCCTGTACCCCACTCGAGTGAGCAATCTGGCTGCCACCCATTGGACTAGATTCAGCTTGCGAACAGTCTTCAAAGGCAACCCCACATAGAGCGTGTTGCCGTAATCTATCCAGGATGTAACAAGAGCGTGGACCACCATGGCCAAGTCAGACTTCCCAAGGTACAGGTGCAGCTGGCTCACAAGTTTTAATTGTGCAAATGCTCCCCTGGCCACCGCTGAGACCTAGGTTCCAGGCTCACCGATGAATCCAGGAGAACTCCCAAGCTGCGAACCTGAGTCTTCATGGGGAGTATAATCCCACCCAACACAGACTGTAACACTATACCCTGTTGGGGCTTTCGACTGACCAAGAGGACGTCTGTCTTGTATGGATTCAGTTTCAATTTGTTCGACCTCATCCAGCCCAACATGGCTGCCAAGCACTGATTCAAGGTTTGAACAGCCTTCTTAGTGACAGGTGGGAAGGAGTGACAGAGTTGGACATCATCTGCGTACAGGTGACATCGTATTCCCAAACTCCGGATGACCTCTCCTGGCGGCTTCATGCAGACATTAAACAGCATGGGGGACAGTACTGAACTCTGCGGGACTCCACAAGACAAAGGTTGTGGGGCCGAGCAGGTGTCTCCCAGTAACACCTTTTGAGATCGACTCTCCAGGAAGAACTGGAGCCACTGCAGAGCAGTACCTCCAAGTCCCATACCTGCGAGGCGTCCCAGAAGAATACCATGGCCAAAGGTATTGTATGCTCCCTGAGTGCAGCTCCCGTTAGTAATCTGGCTGGACCATTTATTTATTTATTTATTTATTTACTTTGCTTATATACCGCTGTATCTCAAGCCCGAAGGCGACTCACGGCGGTTCACAAACAGTAGAAACAGCAGTAGTTCCATACAACATATAACAATTGACTTAACACATTATCCATAAATTACCAATAAGCAATTACAATGCACAATTATTACAAAAAACAACCGTACCCAATCTTCTCATCACCCAAGCGTAGTCCAGGTTCGTCGTCCATTGTTCCATTCCTATGTTCCATTACCAGATTGCACTAAATTACTCAAATGCCTGCACAAACATCCAGGTCTTCACCTTTTTGCGGAATACCATTAGAGATGGTGCTAGTCTAATGTCCGTAGGAAGGGCGTTCCACAGCCGAGGAGCCACCACCGAGAAGGCCCTATCTCTCGTCCCCGCCAGCCGAGCTTGAGAAGCAGGCGGGATCGAGAGCAGGGTCTCCCCGGAAGATCTCAAACTCCTGGTGGGTTCATAGGCAGAGATGCGGTCAGATAGGTAGCTTGGGCCGGAACCGTTTAGGGCTTTAAAGGCCAACGCCAGCACTTTGAATTCAGCCCGGTAGCAGATCGGTAGCCAGTGGAGTTGGCGCAACAGAGGGGTTGTATGCTCCCTGCGCTCCGCTCCTGTTAAAATCATGGCTGCCGAGCGTTGGACTAGTTGGAGCTTCCGAGCTGTCTTCAAAGGCAACCCCACGTAGAGAGCGTTGCAGTAGTCTAAACGGGATGTAACCAGAGCGTGGACTACCGTGGCCAAGTCAGACTTCCCAAGGTATGGGCGCAGCTGGCGCACAAGCTTTAGCTGTGCAAATGCTCCCCTGGTCACCGCCGAAACCTGGGGTTCCAGGCTCAGCGATGAGTCCAGGGTCACACCCAAGCTGCGAACCTGCATCTTCAGGGGGAGTGCGGCCCCATCCAACACAGGCTGTAACCCTATGCCCTGTTCGGCCTTGCGACTGACCAGGAGTACCTCTGTTTTGTCTGGATTCAATTTCAATTTGTTCGCCCTCATCCAGACCGTCACAGCGGCCAGGCACCGGTTCAGGACCTGGACAGCCTCCTTAGTAGCAGGTGGAAAGGAGTGACAGAGTTGGACATCATCCGCGTAAAGATGACACCGTACCCCGAAACTCCGGATGATCTCCCCCAGCGGCTTCATGTAGATGTTAAACAACATGGGAGACAATATTGAGCCCCGAGGAACCCCACAAGACAATGGTTGTGGGGTTGAACAGGTGTCCCCCAACAACACCTTCTGAGATCGACCCTCCAGGAATGACCGGAGCCACTGCAAAACAGTACCTCCAAGACCCATCCCTGCGAGGCGTCCCAGAAGGATACCGTGGTCGACGGTATCGAAGGCCGCTGAGAGGTCAAGCAGCACCAACAGGGACACACTCCCCCTGTCGAGCTCCCGGCGCAGATCATCCACTAAGGCGACCAAGGCTGTCTCGGTACCATGTCCCGGCCTAAAACCAGACTGTGCCGGGTCTAGATAATCTGTGTCTACCAAGAATACCTGGAGTTGTGAGGCCACCACCCGTTCCAAGACTTTGCCCAAGAAGGGGAGATTGGAAACTGGCCGATAGTTGTCGAATTTAGTGGGGTCCAGTGATGGTTTCTTCAACAGCGGTTTTATTATAGCTTGTTTTAAGCTCGCTGGAATCTTGCCTTCCCGAAGGGAAGCATTAACCACCACCTTAACCCACTCAGCCAATCCCCCTCTGGCCTCCTTTAGAAGCCAGGATGGGCAGGGGTCCAGGATGCATGTGGTTGGCCTCATTCCTCCAAGCATCTTGTCCACATCCTCGGGTTTCACCAATTGAAATGAATCCATCAAAACTGGACAAGCAGGTGCTCGTGAAGCTTCCAGGCAGTTTTCAAAGGCAACCCCACATAGAGTGCACTGCAATAGTCTATACGGGATGTAACCAGAGCATGGACCACCATGGCCAAGTCAGACTTCCCAAGGTACGGGTGCAGCTGGAACACAAGCTTTAACTGTAAATGGTCACCGCCGAAAGCTGGGGTTCCAGGTTCAGCAACGAATCCAGGATCACTTCCAAGATGTGAACCTGCGTCTTCAGGGGGAGTCCAACACAGGATGTAACCCTATGTCCTGTTCGGCCTTATGACTAACCAGGAGTACCTCTGTCTTGTCTGGATTCAATAGCGCGAGAGTTGTTGTTGCTGTTTCTGTGGCTTCACATCCACTTTAATTACAGTGACTTTATCCTAGGGTGTGGTTTTCTAACAATGTATTGTCAAAGGGTTTTGCTTCTGTTTCCCTTTAAGGTTGAGCGTGACTTGTACAAGCTCACCCAGTGGGTTTCTATGTCCAAGCCAAGATTCAAACCTTGCTCTCTTAGAGTCCTAATACTATATTGAAAATGTGGATGTGGGGAAGGCTGGATATAAAGAAAGTTAATAGTAATTATGATTATAACAAAAATAATAGCCAACACATAACCACCTCAACACATCATCACCTCACTTCTCCAGATCGACGAGGCTACAGCTCCTACCTCCCCATCTGTAATGTCAGTGTCCATGCTGGCTTGGGATGATGGATGGTGAAGTCCAGCACATCTCAGGGTATGGGCTAGTATACCTAAGCATTTGGGGGGGGGGGGGGGGGTTGCAGAAGCATACAAGAAGCTCGGCCTGTCATTGAACATTGAAAAAACCAAGGTGCTGTACCAGCAGACACCAGCCAACCCCTCTCCAATGCCAGTGATACAGCTTAATGGTGTAACATTAGAAAATGTTGATCATTTCCGCTACCTTGGCAGCCACTTCTCCACCAAAGTCAACATCGACACCGAAATACAACACCACCTGAGCTCTGCGAGCGCAGCATTTTTCCGAATGAAGCAGAGAGTGTTTGAGGACAGGGACATCCGTAGGGATACCAAGGTGTTTGTTTATAGAGCTATTGTCCTCCCAACCCTGCTATATGCCTGTGAGACGTGGACTGTCTACAGACATCACATGCAAGTCCTGGAATGATTCCATCAGCACTGCCTCCGGAAAATCCTGCAAATCTCTAGGGAAGACACGCGGACAAACGTCAGCGTGCTGGAAGAAGCAAAGGCCACCAGAATTGAAGTGATGGTCCTCTGCCATCAACTCCGCTGGACCAGCCACGTTGTCCGGATGCCCGACCACCATCTCCCAAAGCAGTTGCTCTACTCCAAACTTAAGAACGGAAAACGGAATGTTGGTGGGCAGGAAAAGAGATTTAAAGATGGGCTCAAAGCCAACCTTAAAACTCTGGCATAGACACTGAGAACTGAGAAGTCCTGGCCCTTGAGCGCTCCAGCTGGAGGTCAGCTGTGACTAGCAGTGCTGTAGATTTGAAGAGGCACAAATGGAGGGCGAAAGGGAGAAGCGTGCCAAGAGGAAGGCGCATCAAGCCAACCCCGACCGAGACTGCCTTCCACCTGGAAACCAATGCCCTCACTGCAGAAGAAAATGCAGAGCAAGAATAGGGCTCCACATACGGACCCACAAGAACACTGGAAGACAATCATCCTCGGAAAACGAGGGATCGCCTAAGTAAGTAAGAGGGGGGGGGGGTCCAATTTAGAAAGTTTCAACTGCCTTCTAAAATGTGATGATGAAGTGAGAATGAAGCTTGTTCATGTCAACTGAGATTATGAATGAAAAGGGGGTCTTTGGAGTACTTGGGTAGGGGGTTCCCCAGTGAACACACCAGAGCATATCTAACAGAGAAACCAGAGTCTCCTGGCAAGGCCTCTGTTGAATGAAAGAGATCCCATGAGGGGCAGATGGATAAACATGTCTGAAGTCACGAACACAGGCCAGTAAGTGACCATCTGTACAGAAGAGAGATGTCAATTTAGTGGCGTGTCTTCCGAGAAATCCGGAAATATGGGAAGACAGCCTGCAAATTGGATTTGGCTCTCATATATGGAGGGACGGGCAAGTCTCTGTGAGAAGGAATCCCCTCAAACAAATGGTGCAAGGAGGAACGGATATTCTCTTCCAGCTTGTGCCTGGGGGGAGGGCGCATTCAGTGGCAGCATCTCACAAGCAAAAGCATTTGGGAGGGGGGGGGGGGTCTCCATTAAGAGATAAATGAAGGGAAGGAGTGCAGAGCACAGAAAAGCAATCCTGACCTGAGACAAATTCTTTGGGGGGATATTTCTGAACAAAGACAAGAGATGGAGGAATTCCCTCTTAGTGTGTGGAAGCATTCCAAATAGGTTTGGGATGCAGTTGTTTCTAGAGAGGGGGGGTTATACGGGAGGGGGAAGCTGCCTGCCCAAAGAGACAAGGAGGGAAAGAGCTACTGATGTGTTGCCACTGAGAAGTGCTTCCTTCCTGAGTGGGAATATTTCTGGTCTTAGGCGCACAAAGAGAAAGACCTTACAAAGTGCTTGAAATAAAAGAGGTCTCTCTTGGCAAGGGAGGGCAAAAGGGTGGGAATGAGAAGGAAGGGGCTCACTCACCAGTGCAGGAGTTTATGCTGCAGCTGCCCCGGGCGGCGCTCCGATGAGCATTGCAAGCACCACATGGCTGAGGTTGTGCTCCCTCCAAGCCAGGACCCCCAGCCTCCTCCTCTGTTTCCCCAGCAAAGGATTTGGTGGAGGGGGGAGGGGGGGACCCCGGCTGACTCTCAGTGGAGGAGGAGGAGGTGACAGCGGCTCCTCCAAGCCCCAAAGATGCCCAGGCGCCGGCGCAGCATCTCCATCCCTCCCTCTTTCGCCCTCGCAAAGGGGAGGAGGAGAAGGAGGAGGAGGCAAAGACTTCTCAGCCCTTCCTGGAGATCCCTGCATCCTTCTCCTCTCCCAAGTCCATCCTGGCTGCTGGCAGCCCCCGAAAAGAAGGCCCACCCCCTGCTCTTGCCCGAAACATCAGGGAGCGAAGGCTCTGGGATCCTATGCCCACCTTTCTGATCAATGAAACCTTTCCACCCAAGAAAAGAGGGACACCAGGGATCCCCAAACTTCAGTCTTCCTGTCCTTTTGGGCATCATATTTGCAGAAGCTCCAGCTAGTTTGTACAATTGGTTAGGAATTCTAGGAGCTGAAGGTCCACAGTTCAAAACTAAAATAATGTATTGTGAAAGGAGTTTGACACCACTTTAACTGTTGCGGCTCAATACAATGGGATCCTGGGATTTCCAGTTTGGTAAGGCTAAGAAGGGATTTCCGGACTGACCTTGAAGGAGCTGGGGGTGGTGACGGCTGACAGGGAGCTCTGGCGTGCGCTGGTCCATGAAGTCACGAAGAGTCGGAGACGACTGAACGAATGAACAACAACAACAAGAAGCCCTGGTAGCACAGTGGGTTAAAGCACTGAGCTGCTGAGCTTGTTGACCAAAAGATCGCAGGTTCGATTCCAGGGAGCGGCATGAGCTTCCACTGTCACCCTAGCTTCTGCCAACCTAGCAGTTCTAAAACATGCAAATATGAGTAGATCAATAGGTACCGCTTCGGCAGGAAGGTAACGGCGCTCCATGCAGTCATGCCGGCCACATAACCTTGGAGGTGTCTATGGACAACGCCGGCTCTTCGGCTTAGAAATGGAGATGAGCACCTCATCCCAGAGTCAGACATGACTGGACTTAATGTCAGGGGACAACCTTTACCTTTACTTTTTAAGGCTAAGAAAGCAGAGAAGGCTAAGAATTTTGTAACACTACAGCTCCCAGGATTCTGTTGTACTGAGCCAGGGCAGTTAAAGTGGAGTCTAACTATATTAATTCGACAATATAGTTGCACCTAAGGGCTGTGCTTCAAAGGCAGGGTGGAAGTTGTCAGGATCTCTGGACAAGCCGGATTCCTTGGTTTCATCCCTTATTTATTTATTTATTGTATTTATATCCCGCCCTTCTCACCCCAAAGGTGACTCAGAGGAGCCTTACAATCCACAGCAGTTCGATGCCACATCAACAGATATATAATAAAATAAACATATACATTAAAACAAAAATTAAAAAGCAATATAAACATTCAAACACATTATTAAAATCACACAATGCAAAGACATAGTCAAAGGTTGTTTTGGTCATTATTGCACATAATTCCACTTCACTTATTGCACTGTAGTAATGGTCAAAGTTTTGGTCACAGAGGCATATTTTTACTTTCTTTCTGAAGGGTGATCTGATTTTGCTAGGGAGGGAGTTCTACAGCCGAGGGGCCACCACTGAGAAGGCTCTGTCTGTCGTCTTCACCAATCGTACCTGTGAAGGAAGTGGGTCTGAGAGCAGGGCCTCCCCAGACAATCTTAACCTCTGAGATGGTTCATAGAGGCAGATGCGTTTAGACAGGTAGGCTGGGCCAGGACCGTTCCCTTCACTCACTATTTCTCTATCTCAGACATGGACAAACTTTGGTCCTCCAAGTGTTTTGAACTTCAATTTCTAACAGCAGATAAATTGGATGGAATTTCTGGGAGTTGAAGTCCAAAACACTTGGAGGACTGAAGTTTGCCCATGCCTGCTTCTGTTTTAGCTGTGGATTTAGTGCTCAGGGTTTCCTTTGCCTTCGGTCCTGGCCAAACTTTCTAAGGAATGCTTGGACTCAAAAGCTTTTCTACCTAGCTGTCAAGACTTGTGCCACATGATGATGATTATTATGTTTATTATGTTTATTTATACCCTGCTTTTTCTCTCCACAAAGGAGACTCAAAGCAGCTGGTGGGAGTGGTTTATTCTGTGGTCACACACACTTTGCATATTTGAAGCACATTAGACGTATCTCCAAAAATATTCTTACAAGAGCTAATCCAGGGGAGGAAGAGTATGATCTAATACGGGGTTCTCAAACTAAGGCCCGGGGACCAAATACGGCCCTCCAAGGTCATTTACCCGGCCCTCGCTCAGGGTCAACCTAAGTCTGAAATGACTTGAAAGCACACAACAGCAGCAACAACAACAACAACAGTGCTATCTCATCAGCCAAAAGCAGGTCCACACTTCACATTGAAATACTAATAAGTTTATATTTGTTTAAAGTGGGGAGTTTTTGCACTACAAATAAGATATGTGCAGTGTGCATAGGAATTTATTCATGCTTTTTTCAAATTATAATCTGGCCCTCCAACAGTTTGAGGGACTGTGACCTGGCCCTCTGTTTAAAAAGTTTGTGGACCCCTTATCTAATGGTTAAAAGCAGGAGTTTGCAAATTATAGTCCCCAAGGCCTATGAGGAGCGGCTTAGGGAACTGGGCATGTTTAGCCTGAAGAAGAGAAGGCTGAGAGGAGATATGATAGCCATGTATAAATATGTGAGAGGAAGCCACAGGGAGGAGGGAGCTAGCTTGTTTTCTGCTTCCTTGGAGACTAGGACACGGAACAATGGCTTCAAACTACAAGAAAGGAGATTCCATCTGAACATTAGGAAGAACTTCCTGACTGTGAGAGCCGTTCAGCAGTGGAACTCTCTGCCCCGGAGTGTGGTGGAGGCTCCTTCTTTGGAAGCTTTTAAACAGAGGCTGGATGGCCATCTGTCAGGGGTGATTTGAATGCAATATTCCTGCTTCTTGGCAGGGGGTTGGACTGGATGGCCCATGAGGTCTCTTCCAACTCTTTGATTCTATGATTCTAAGGCCACAAGGTAAGGTCCCCAAAAGACCCCAGATCCCTCCCGAATTTCTTAAAAGGCCAGTGTAGTCTCCATGTGTACCATTCTGCATTTTAGCCCTTGTAAACCCTATGAAATCCATTGGGTTGCCACAAGTTGACAGGCAACTTGAAAGCACATCAGACACGCACGTATTATGTCAGGACATCAATACTTCAAAACACCAGATGCTGTCTGATCTTGGAATCTAAGTGGGGTCAACCCAGTTGGATGGGAGATCCCTGTAGCATATTTTTCAGAGGAAGGAACTGACGAAACTATCTTTGTGTATTCCTTGCCTGGGAAAACTATCAAATCCAAGGGATTTCCATAGGTATGACATGAAGGCAGACACACATTATATCAGGGGGAACAGCAGGGGTGAAGCTGGTGTCCCAAATACCAGAATTGCATTCATAATTGTGAGGAGGAACGAAAAGGGACTGTATTGGATATGAGCTTCCCTAATGATGCATTTGAGAGGGTGTTTAATAAGCCATGCAATTCATCTGGGGATCTTGAGCCAGCCACACTCAGCATCCCCAACCTGTCAAGGTTGTTATCAGGATAAAACACCCCAAACATGGACTCAGCTGTAAACCTACTGATAGGAAAGGTAGGATATGAATGTAACAAGCAAGAAAGTGGTAAAGGAAGGTGGAGGATCAACCAACCGAGGTAGGACTACAGATTGGCCCTTTCCTCAGGTGGCAAATGTGGGGGGCCAGTAATGGCAGCTTGGCAGGAGTCAGATTGGATTATTCATCCTCCTACCTCTTGGTAGTAGGCTCTCCTGCACAAGCCTCAATTAAATTAACACAGACTTTGCCAAAGCTATGCCAATTTGACTGCCTGATTATACTTGTATAGCATCCAAAAGCCAGTGGTCTCTAGGAGAGGTGCAGGAATGTTACTCAAAATAGCAATCCCTTGCTCACAAACCATTCAGGGATTGGTCCCTGGAGAAAGAATAAGAAGTTGGAATGAGTTGTTACTAATGAACATAAATAGGATACTGGTCCCTGGCACACTATTTTTTATAAAAATGCCAGCTTCTCCCATATCATACAGCTTGAAAAGCACTGGTGTACAATAATGACAAATATCAAGCACAAACTGTGAATATAAACAACATGTTGTGGCCTCTATGCGGTTGTTAGAGTAAATCCCACTGATTTCTTGGCTATACTCTAGTTAGGGCACTTGGATTTGGGCCGAGAATCCCCACAACAAATAGCAGATACTCTGTAGAACACAAATCCAAAATCAAAACTTGAAACAAAAACAAAGCTCGAAACAAAACAGAAGACCATTAATGCAATATATAAAACAAACATGATTCTTGAAATGCCCGGGAAAACAAAAAGGCCAAAGTGAAGGCACTAATAATAATAATAATAATAATAATAATAATAATAATAATCTTTATTTATACTCCACCACCATCTCCCCAAAGGGGACTCGGGGCGGCTTACATGAGGCCAAGTCCAGCAATACATTACAGCAATATAAAATATAAACAACAAAATAAGATCACAATAAAAAATAAATCAGTGAAATATATAGTACAAAATAACATAAAAGAAAATCAAACACAGTGGGCGGGCCAAATGCACAACATAAAATGATAAAACTTTGAATGAGATAGCAATGAAAAGTGCAATTTGTAGGAGAAGATGTCATGCAGGCCTCTCTTGGATGGGCATGTTGCCTTTTCCATCCAGTGACTTGGATGAAACCAAAAACATGATCCCCTTAAAAGCTTTGTTCAGTTACTTAGTAACTGATAACAGAAATCTTGGGAGATCAGGGATATAACTGGGGAAAAAGAGAAAGCAAGCTCTAGACGACATTTTCCCTGTAGCACTTGGTCCTTAATCAGTGAGCAGAGCAATTGCAGAAACAGGGTGATTGATAATCTGGCCCAAGAAACCAGAGAAAAATATGTACATTAGCCAAGCCCAGAAACAGTACTGTAATGAAAACAGCAGGTCCTGCTCCATTTATTCAAGATGTATATGTGTTGGCGTTGGCCTTTAAAGCCCTAAACGGTTCTGGCCCAAGCTACCTATCCGACCGCATCTCTGCCTATGAACCCACCAGGACTTTGAGATCTTCCAGGGAGACCCTGCTCTCGATCCCGCCTGCTTCTCAAGCTCGGCTGGCGGGGACGAGAGATAGGGCCTTCTCGGTGGTGGCTCCTCGGCTGTGGAACGCCCTTCCTACGGACATTAGACTAGCACCATCTCTAATGGTATTCCGCAAAAAGGTGAAGACCTAGCTGTTTGTGCAGGCGTTTGAGTAATTTAGTGCATTCTGGTAATGGAATATAGGAATGGAACAATGGACGACGAACCTGGACTACGCTTGGATGATGAGAAGGTTGGGTACGGTTGTTTTTCGTAATAATTGTGCATTGTAATGGCTTATTGGTAATTTATGGATAATGTGTTAAGTCAATTGTTATATGTTGCATGGAACCACTGCTGTTTCTACTGTTTTTACTGTTTGTGAACCGCTGTGAGTCGCCTTCGGGCTTGAGATACAGCGGTATAGAAGCAAAGTAAATAAATAAATAAATAAATAAATAATATATTTCAGGATAGTTTTTTCTCCCAGGAGGAAAAAAACCCAATGTCTCTGCTCTTTCCTTTTTCAGTAACTGGCACCAAGACATACAAACATACATACATACAGACAACTTTTCCTCACTTTGTTTGGCAGTTCTAGCACAGCTACTTACAATCAATATCAGCTATTCATGGCCTCTGAGATTCCATGCAGCCTCCATGGCTAACTGCCACCGACAGACCTGTTCTCTATGAGTTACTTTTCAAAACACCTTAGAATGCTTTCTAATAAATGACTGCTCAATGACTGCTTTCTAATAAATGACTTCTCAGCTACCAAGACACAAAACACATATACACAGACTGGGCCGCAGCAATGTGTGGCCCCTGCCACACATTGCTGCGGCCCAGTCTGTGTATATGTGTTTTGTGTGTATATATGCGTGTATGTGTGAGTATATCTTTGTGTATATGTGCATATATGTGTGTTTGCACATATATATGTGGTTTTGTGCATGTGTTGAAATTTATTTTTAATTTTTTGTCTTTTGAAGTCTCTTCCGCTGTGTTTTTAGTGTTTTTATGGTGATGGTCACTTGTTGGCCTGATAGGTGTATTGTGCCCAAATTTGGTGTCAATTCGTCCAGTGGTTTTTGAGTTCTGTTAATCCCACAAACAAACATTACATTTTTATTTATATAGATTATTTATTACATATTATTATTAATTTTGTCTTTTGAAGTCTCTTCCGCTGTGTTTTTAGTGTTTTTATGGTGATGGTCACTTGTTGGCCTGATAGGTGTATTGTGCCCAAATTTGGTGTCAATTCGTCCAGTGGTTTTTGAGTTCTGTTAATCCCACAAACACACATTACATTTTTATTTATATAGATTATTTATTACATATTATTATTAATTTTTACTCTGCTTCTCAGCTACCAAGATACTCAGAGTGGCTTACAAAATGTTGATTTCCCCTCAAGCTTATAGTGTACATAAGATCAATAATGATCTTTCTCCTGGGTTGTTGTAGGTTTTTTCGGGCTATATGGCCATGTTCTAGAGGCATTCATAGCAGTGATTCCGGCCATGAAAGCCTTTGACAATACATTGATCTTTCTCCTGTTTTTGACTTGGGTTCCAGTTTCAAGATATCTCATTATGTCTGTATATGCAAATATGGGTATTTCAAAAATTAAAAAAAAAAACAAGCTGAAATACAAAACATTTCTGATCCCAAGCATTTTGGATAAGGGATTATCAAGGTGTAGCAATCATAGAATCATAGAGTTGGAAGATATCTCATGGGCCATCCAGTCCAACCCCCTGCCAAGAAGCAGGAACATTGCATTCAAAGCACCCCTGACAGATGGCCATCCAGCCTCTGTTTAAAAGCCTCCAAAAAAGGAGCTTCTACCACACTCCGGGACAGAGAGTTCCACTGCTGAACGGCTCTCACAGTCAGGAAGTTCTTCCTAATGTTCAGATGGAATCTCCTTTCTTGTAGTTTGAAGCCATTGTTCTGCGTCCTAGTCTCCAGGGAAGCAGAAAACAAGCTTGCTCCCTCCTCCCTGTGACTTCCTCTCGCATATTTATACATGGCTATTATGTCTCCTCTCAGCCTTCTCTTCTTCAGGCTAAACATACTCAGCTCTTTAAGCCGTTCCTCATAGGGCTTGTTCTCCAGACCCTTGAACATTTTAGTCGCCCTCCTCTGGGCACATTCCAGCTTCTCAATATCTCTCTTTAACATTGCACCTACCTCCAAATACCTCTACATATTACCTGTCAAGTTCAGCACTTTTTAACTTTGTCCATTACATTTGGTTTTAATTGCGTCACGGTGTCATTGTTTTACTGTTTTATTGTTTCGCTTGATGTTTTATTATTTGCTTATGAGTTTACTGTGTATTGTATGTTGTTGTTTGTTGGTGGCCTTGGCCTTTGTAAGCTGCATCGAGTCCTTCGGGAGATTTTGTGGGGTATAAATAAAGTTAATAATAAAATAATAATAATAACTGTGGTGACCCGAATTGGACACAATATTCCAGGTGTGATCTAACCAAGGCAGAATAGTGAGGTAGCATTACTTCCTTAGATGTAGACACTATGTGTTCAACAGTAATTGTCTATTTTGGAAGTAATAATGCTTCCAAAATAGACAATTACTGTTGAACACATCTGTATATTGATATATTGCGGTGGTGAGTCTGGTATATCTTCATCATCATCTTTTTGGTGAATGTCATTTCATTCACACAATTATTTTGTACTAAACAGCCTCTTCATTTGTGTTTATGTTGGCATGAAAAAATTTAAAATAATTGCTCAACAGCACTTCAGAGACAATGTGTTTCTGTAAAAATGACATCTTCTAGCATTGAATTCCACGTCAGTTATGAGGCATGTAAAACTGTGCTTCCTTCCTTTTGTCTACCCTGAATACACTCATTATCAGTTTTATCTGCCAGCAACAGAACACAGTGTGCACTCTCTCACTGCTCCAAGAGAACGCACAAAAAGGTGTCTCGCCATAGCATTCATAATTATACCCACCACATGCACCCGACATTGGCATTCAGACTTATTTAAAAATATTTATGTACACTTGGATCGCCAAATTTCAAAGCCATTTCACATACACATACACAAAATGCACACAACTGACAAACATAAAATACAGAAACCGACAAACATTCTTCATGTGGTTCATGAAACAGATGTGAGGACGGATGCATTAAACAAGGAAGGCTTGCATAATAAGCATGTTTAAAAACAAAGGCAGGAGACTCCTCCATATGTATACATTCCAGAAGCATGCATCTGTATCTGATACATGAATAGGCAATTCACAAACCATCACGGGTGTAGACAGACAGACAAGTAAGTAGAAATATACACACAAACAGGTAGTGTCTAAGTGCATACATGTATATATTTGCAGAGGCACACATTCTCATATACTATATGCAAATGTTACAATGAAAGGCACTCACATGATCTTTCAAATGCTGCTGAAATAATACACATGAGCTTCCATCAATCTATGGGGAGTCTAATTCAAAAAGCATGACTGGGGAAGGCTCTCTAAATGTAAAATCATATAGTAGAAACACTGACAGCTACAAGGAGTATGCAGGGAGTAAGAAAAAATGCAAATAATCGGTGTGTAGGTCCTAGAATCATTTATGTACCTTGCATTTAGGAGTGAGGATAACTGAACTGGAAAAAGTGACCACCATACTATTAAAGTTAAATTTATATGCATGCAAATATGGTGAACAAGGTTATTGGATTACCACATTCCATTTTTTTTTGAAAAAGGCAAACTAAAAAAAGAAAGGGGTCAAGTATAAAGGAAATCTATCTATAGCCTGCAGAAGATTTAGGGCAAATATCTTTACTCAAATTGTTATTCAGAACTAGCTGTCCCCTGCCACACATTGCTGTGGCTCAGTCTGTGTGTTCTGTCGCCGCTGGAGCCAAAATGAGGTGCTTTTAACAGAGGATGTTAGGCTTGCATCCAGCGGGAAGCCAGGGGGCCCAAAAAGAAGCCTTTAGGGAAACTTCCCCTTATTAAGCAGTCTTTATAAGGCTTGAGCTTAAATATAACAGTTCTTTATTAATGAACAAACAGGAATTGTAAGCTTTCTTAACAGACTATTAGGTCTTGCAATCTTGTTTACAGGAAACAGGCACTATCTTCAAAAACTTTGCTCAAAGGAAAATTCCCCTTTTTAGCTCCTCCCAGGCTGCTGTGAACCTAAACCTGACTGACTTGAGTCCACTACCGGCTGAACTGCGTTTCAGAACCTAGCAGACGTATCAACAGGCCTGTAATCACTTAGCTGGAGATGAGCAGAGCTGTTATTCCCTCCGGAAGTCCTCAGGCTGTAAAGCTGTTTCCCTGGAACCTTTTGGGAATCTGTAGAGACTCTTAAAACTGTTCTCCCCCGGGAAATCTTAAGAGACGAAGCCTTTGCACAGGAGGACGTTTATTACATCCTGTGCATTGACTTCCTTTTTGAGACTAACTGAAAAATGGCCCCTTCCCTCCAAAAAACCAGAGAGGGGCGGGACCAGGGATCCTAACTATAATAGACAGGTAGCTTGCCCTATGATTGCAAACTATAACAGGAAGCCACCCTGCTGCAAAATCCCTGCAACTTAGGACAATGAACAAACACTCAGTGTGGCACAAAATTGGAGCCCCTGGAACAGCTGTTCCAGAACACGGTATATGTGTATATATGCATATATGTGTGTGTATATATTTATGTATATGTGCATATATGTGTGTTTGCAAATATATATGTGGTTTTGTGCATGCATTGTAATGTATTTTTAAATTTTTCTCTTCCATTCCTTCCGTTCCGTTGTGTTTTTAGTGTTTTTATGAGTGATGGTCACTTGTTGGCCTGATAGGTATATTGTGTCCAAATTTGGTGTCAATTCGTCCAGTGGTTTTTGAGTTATGTTAATTCCACAAACTAACATTACATTTTTATTTATATAGATTTGAGAAATTGTGGCAAACACCAGTGGAAATACATTACGATTACTGACAAACTGCTAACAAACAGATCATTGGGTCCAGAGAGCATCCATATATAAGCTGAGGAACTTTTTTTTTTTTGCCATTGTATTCCTCCAAGGCTGAGAGAGTGTAACCTGGCCATGGTCACCCAGTGGGTATTCATCTGGATTTAAGCCCTCATTTCCCAGAGTCCCTAGCTCAACACTTATACCACACTGGCACAAGGAACATGTGGAACAAAAATATGTAATGTGTTCCTAACATCAGTATCTGTAACAGAAAACCAATAAAATGCCATTAAAAAAAGGGAATCGACAATTTTATTGTTGGGATATACAGTATTTAAGGCTTGGTTATTACACATTTGTTGAACGCAGTTTCATTTATATACAAAGAGCTTTGAACACCATAGAATCGCTCTGGAATACCCAGTAATGATAGAAAAGTCCTCTTTCTAGGCCTCCAGCACAATTCTAAGGTGAATGTCTGCATACATTTTGCTGAATGTTGATCAACATTTCACTTCTCGAGATATTTTCTAGGGCTCTTAGATCAATCCTATAATATACTTTGGCCAGAAGTCCAAGACACTGATTGTTATTGGGTAAGAAAAACAGCGTTACCGTATTTTCTGGCGTATAAAACTACTTTTTAGCCCAAGAAAATATTCTCATAAGTCAGGGGTCATTTCTACGGAGGTAGAGAAGATCGGGATATAAAAGTTTTTAAATAAATAAATAAATAAATAAATAAATGCTGGGAGTAGTCTTAGACACTAGGAGTAGTCTTATACGCTGGGAGTCATCTTATATGCCGGGAGTAGTCTTATAGAGCGGGTGCTGAAACTTCCAAGCCGAATTTGAGAATCTGTGGTTGCCGCATATGGTGGGGGGAGCTCAAAAATGGCAGTGGCTGCGTCCCTGCCGTATGCGGTGACTGTACCTCCTTCTCTGCCTCTCAGATCTTGCTCTTGAAGACTGCAGTGAAGCAGTGCAGGTGCGCATGTGCGAGATCTGAGAGGCAGAGAAGGAGGTACAGTAATAGGAAAATTACCAAATTGAAATCAAATCTGATGCTTTTAAAATTTTATTTGGTGTTCTTTGGAAGAGGGGTGGTCTTATACAGTGAGTATATCCCAAACTCTATATTTTAACTGGAAAAGTTGGGGGTCGTTGTAAGGACGCCACCGGTTGTAGGGACGTTACTGATTTGTCAGAGTCTCCTACAATTTGTAATGGATCTACAACTTCGATAACACAGCCACTAGCCTGTAATATTTTGTTTGTCTTCCTTCGATGTGTAGAGTGACTTGACTCGAAAGTATATGAAACAGAGGCTTGGATTTAAGAGAAACTGTAATAAGTTTATTGAAGTATAGAAGCTTAATGGTTTCAATGTTTCTTAACTCCTAGAGACACATTCCTTTAGTGTTTGCATTTATAACTTTTCATAAAACAACTCTTAAGAGGGCTGTCCTTTCCACTAGACAGGTTTTAAACTTATTTCCTTCAAAATGTGTTTCTTTCCTTAACAGATCACTGCAGGTACTAGCCTACTCTTTCCCTCTGTTATCTCTGTTACAGTAAGTATTCTTACTGGGGTTCTCTTCCCCTTTTTTGCTCAAACCCTAACAACTAATCTAAATAAGTCAACTTGACCTATCTAAACCACACAGGGTAAAAGCCTAAACCTTCCTGTTTCTCAACACAGTAGAACCAGCTTTCCCTGTGGTTCTCTGACCACAGACTGCCTATTTAAAATGCCTGCCCCTGCCAAGTGGCAGTTGGCTCCTCCCCTTTTCACCATGGCAACCTAGCACAGGGTGAGCTGAGCCGGCTACCATCCCCCCAGTTATGCTATTTTAAATACTTACCCCTTTAAACACATATCTCCAATTATACATGACTGTAGGTTAAAATTACCACTTCACCACAGTCGTCTTATACGCCCAGACGTCTTATATGCTGGAATATACGGTAAATACTAACATATAATTAAAAAGTTACTTACTCCCTGTTTTGTATTAACAATCACTTCTTAGTCATGATTTGAGTACTATTACCACATTCTTAATGCCTATCTTAACTGCTTTTCTGGAAATCCATTTCATGTAGCTGATGGAGAATGCAGGCCAATAAAATGATTAAGCATGGAAAGATCAGTGTTTTCAATGATGAATCAACATGGTTTTTGCAAGGTTAAGTCTTGGCTTACTAATCTTTCAAAATTATTTGCAATAATAAGCACGTAAGCCTAGGAACACTTAAGGCAGCAGATCTTGTCTGATCTTTGGAGCTTAGTAGGCTCAGCCCTGGTTAGCACTTGGATGGGAGACTACTATCCAACACCTGGTTAGATCAAGCAAGTTTGCAGTGGGCACCCAATATAGTTGCAGTTTTATACAAACTTAGATGAAACCTGTTGATCCTACCTCTGTGTAAGCATGCATAATTTGTAATATAATCATTTAAAACTGTCTTTATTTTATTATGTCAGCTGTGGACATCTTAAGATATGAGCCCATCTATCTTGTTATTATTATGTGCCTTCAGGTTAACTCCCACTTATGGTAACCCTCTTGTGGGGCTTTATTAGCATGGTTTCTTCCAAGGAGGCCTTCCTCTAACACAGCGTTTCTCAACTTGGGGGTCGGGACCCCTGGAGGACAGCAAGAGGGTGTCAGAGGGGTTACCAAAGACCATCAGAAAACACAGTGTTTTCTATTGGTCATGGAGGGGGGGGGGGGTTCTGTGTGGGAAGTTTGATCCAATTCTATTATTGGTGGGGTTCAGAATGCTCTTTCATTGTAAGTGAACTATAAATCCCAGCAACTACAACTCCCAAATGTTAAGGTCTATTGTCTCCAAACTCCATCACTGTTCACATATTTGGCATATTGAGTATTCGTACCAAGTTTGTCCAGATACATCATTGGTTGAGTCCAAAGTGCTCCCTGGATGTAGGTGAACTACAACTCCAAAATTCAAGGTCAGCGTCCACCAAATGAGAAAATCAATCCCCTCCCAACCCCACCAGTATTCAAATTTAGTCATATCAGGTATTTGTGCCAAATTTGGTCCAGTGAATAAAATCACATCCTACATATCAAATATTTACATTACCATTCATAACAGTAGCACAGTTTCAGTTATGAAGTAGCAATGAAAATACTTCTATGGTTGGGGGTCACCATAACATGAGGAATTGTATTAAGGGGTCGTAACATTAGGAAGGTTGAGAACCACTGCTCTAACAACTAATACTGAGCTTCTATGGCTGAGCCATGGATTCTAGCCTTGTCCTAGTCCAATAACTAAAAGAATACAATAAGTGTTTCTTGCCCAACTGTGTAGTCATACAAGTGTCTCACGTCTCTTTTGGATTGGCCAGCTGGTAAATAAATCCCAGCACACACAAGTATCCCATGCATAAGAACACTTGCAACATATACCCAGTACTCATGCACAAAATGCATGCCGACAGTTGTACAACACCAAAAATTATACATAATGTATTTATTCAAATCTAACACTCGCCTTTTGGGGTTAAATCACCTTGCCAAAATTAGGGTACGTATTAGATCTGTGGTTCTCAACCTAGGGTCCCCAGATGTTTTTGGCCTACAACTCCCAGAAATCCCAGCCAGTTTACCAGCTGTTAGGATTTCTGGGAATTGAAGGCCAAAAACATCTGGGGACCCCAGTTGAGAACCACTGCGAGTCATGTAAAGAAGTAATCTTAGTGCTGATCCAAAGGGAAAGGGGAAACTACTTTAGGAGTTGAACTTGGAGCTCCTATTTGAGGGACGTCATTTCTAATTTAATGGCCAGAGCTCAAAGCTATGCCATCCTGGGATTTGTAGTTTGGTGGGGCCCAAGATCATGTAGAACTACAGCCTCCATTACTCCATAGCATTGAATCAAGGCAGTTAAAATGGGTTCATAGAATCACAGAAGAGACCTCATGGGCCATCCAGTCCAACCCTTGCCAAGAAGCAGGAAAATTGCATTCAAAGCACCCCCGACAGATGGCCATCCAGCCTCTGTTTTAAACCTTCCAAAGAAGGAGCCTCCACCACAATCCGGGGCAGAGAGTTCCACTGCTGAACAGCTCTCACAGTCAGGAAGTTCTTCCTCATGTTCAGATGGAATCTTCTCTCTTGTAGTTTGAAGCCATTGTTCCATTGCGTCCTAGTCTCCAGGGAAGCAGAAAACAAGCTTGCTCCCTCCTCCCTATGACTTCCCCTCACATACTTATACATGGCTATCATGTCTCCTCTCAGCCTTCTCTTCTTCAGGATAAACATGCCCAGCTCTTTAAGCCGTTCTTCATAGGACATGTTCTCCAGACCCTTAATCATTTTAGTCGCCCTCTTCTGGACACATTCCAGCTTGTCAACATCTCCCTTCAATTGTGGTGCCCAGAATGGGACACAATATTCCAGGTGTGGTCTAACCAAGGCGGAATAGAGGGGTAGCATAGCTTCCCTGGATCTAGACACTAGACTCCTATTCATTATACAGTATACAAGCACCCAATGTTATCTTTTCTATTTCTGGAAGCTTTGCTGCTGTAACACTTCTGTTTTTTAAGAAGGAAGCAGGCAGCCACTATAATGGCCATATTACAAAGAGTGAACCTTTTGCTACATTAATCAGTAAACACTTCTTTTGGTTTCAGGATTTTGAAAATGGAAGTGCGCATTAGATTCGATGGCGCATTACACTCGAGTAAATACGGGTCTATACTGCATAGGCAATGCCTCTTCAGTCATACAGTTTGCCAGTAATGGTGAAAACATACCCTCACTCAGGTCTCATCTGCTTCCACTTCCACATTGTGCTTGTGTCCCACTTAAATAATGAGAGACAAAGAATGTTTTCCTTCTCCTCTTTAGTGCCTGAACCTCAGCTGCCCCTCCATGCTTTGATCCCCGTCCTCAAAACAACTGACAACAACAACACAGCTAGGAAATTATTGATGAAGCAGAGCAGGCCTCGGATGTTGTTGCCATGGGGATGAGCAGAGGGGGTGAGATGCTGGGTTGCCATGGATCCTGCAAGAGGGAGGATGGGTACCACCATCACTATAGTGATGATAGGGGAGCGGTGTGGAGATGCTAGAAAGCTTTCAGAAAGATCAGGGGGTGGAAAGACTTGCTTATGAACTCCGAGAAATACTAAATGAGGAAGTGAACAGTCTCTCTGTACAAGGAGTATGCTTTGCCTCTTTTCACATCACAGATGAGATGGTCGTCCCTGTTCACACAATGAACCGAGTACCCCCCTGATCCCAATCTCTTTCCCAGGAACACCAGTTGCCATATAGAAGTGGGAAGCCCTGGAATATTCAAGCTCAGCCCGAGCTCTGAGGATGACCTGGGAAGGAATCCCACTGGAGCATTGCAGCGCACCCAAATACATGGGAGTCACTCAGGACCGTGCTCTTACCTACAAGAAGCACTGCCTGAACATCAAGCAAAAATGTGCTAGAAACAATACCATACGAAAGCTGACTGGCACAACCTGGGGATCACAGCCAGACACAGTGAAGACATCTGCCCTTGCGCTGTGCTACTCTGCTGCTGAGTACGCATGCCCAGTGTGGAACACATCTCACCACGCTAAAACAGTGGGTGTGGCTCTTAATGAGACATGCCGCATTATCACGGGGTGTCTGCACCCTACACCGCTGGAGAAATTACACTGCTTAGCTGGTATTGCACCACCTGACATCCACCGGGAAGTAGCAGCCAATAGTGAAAGGACCAAGGCAGTGACATCTCCAGCTCATCCCCTGTTTGGGTATCATCCAGCACGTCAATGACTTAAATCAAGAAATAGTTTTCTAACATCTACAGAGACACTTGCTGGAACACCTCAGCAAGCTAGAGTCCAAAAGTGGCAGGCTCAAACCCAGAACCTCAACCAATGGCCGATACCAAATGAGAGACCCCTGGGCACACAGAAGACTGGGCGACTTGGAAGGCGCTGAACAGACTGCGCTCAGGCACCACAAGATGCAGAGCCAACCTTAAGAAATGGGGCTACAAAGTGGAATCCACGACATGCGAGTGTGGAGAGGAGCAAACCACTGACCACCTGCCGTAATGCAACCTGAGCCCTGCCACGTGCACAATGGAGGACCTTCTTGCGGCAACACCAGAAGCACTCCAAGTGGCCAGATACTGGTCAAAGGACATTTAATCAACTACCAAACTCACAAATTTTGTATTTTGTCTGTTTGTTTGCTTTGTTCTGTTAGAAATGTAATATAATTGACTGATTGCCCTGACACAACAAATAAATAGCCCGGGAAAAAAATTAAAGGAGAAGGAATTCTGGCCTCAGTTTACCAGTTGGCATCTGCAGAACAGTGGCTTCTAGTTGGGGCTTGCCAAAGGTATTTTGCTGCCTGAGGTGTAGAAGACGAAAGAAGAATAGCTTTATTTTCCTACCCCACCTCCATCTCCCCGAAGGGACTCAGGGCGGCTTACATGGGGCCAAACTCAGGCAACATATAATTAAAAGCAAAGCAGTAACAAATTACAATTTAAAAATACACTTTATACACTTTATTTATAACCCGCCACCATCTCCCCAAAGGTGACTTGGGGCGCCTAACATGAGGCCAAGTCCAAAATAATACAACATAATAAACACACAATAAAAAATACATCATAACAAAATATGAAATAACAAAATCAACAATATAAAGCAGCATAGTAAAACCAGACACAGAGGGCGGGTCAAATGTAAGAGGTAAAATGTTAAAAAGTTAAAACCTTGAGTGAGATAGGGATAAAAGTGCATTTATAGAATCAAAGAGTTGGAAGAGACCTCATGGGCCATCCAGTCCAACCCCCTGCCAAGAAGCAGGAATATTGCATTCAAAGCACTCCTGAGAGATGGCCATCCAGCCTCTGTTTAAAAGCTTCCAAAGAAGGAGCCTCCACCACACTCCGGGACAGAGAGTTCCACTGCTGAACGGCTCTCACAGTCAGGAAGTTCTTCCTCATGTTCAGATGGAATCTCCTTTCTTGTAGTTTGAAGCCATTGTTCTGCATCCTAGTCTCCAGGGAAGCAGAAAACAAGCCTGCTCCCCCCTCCCTGTGACTTCCTCTCACATATTTTATACATGGCTATCATATCTCCTCTCTGCCTTCTCTTCTTCAGGCTAAACATGCCGAGCTCCTGAAGCCGCTCCTCATAGGGCTTGTTCAGACCCTTGATCATTTTAGTCGCCGTCCTCTGGACACATTCCAGCTTGTCAACATTTGTAGGAGAGGAGCCCAACAGGGAGGAACCATGGGATTTAGCCATTTTAGGTGTGGGGGGGGGGATGCTTTATTCTGAGGGCAGCTATAGGCTAAGACAACCAGATGGGTTGAGTGGTCATTCTCCAAAAGCACAACGGAAGAGCCAGGTTTTTAGGTCTTTCTTAAAACCAGCTAGGGTGGGGCCTGCCTGATCTCCCTAGGCAGTGAATTCCAAAAGCGGGGGGCCACAGCGGAAAAGGCCCTTTCCCTTGTTCCCATAAGATGAGTCTGTGATAGAGGAAGGGGCGAGAGAAGGGTCTCTTCGGCGGATCGAAGAGATCGTGCAGGTTTGTGGTAGGAGATGCGGTCACAAACGTAGGTAGGTCCCAAACCATTCAGGGCTTTGTAGGTAATAACCTGCACCTTGAATTGGGACCGGAAGATGAACGGCAGCCAATGGAGCTCCTTAAACAGGAGGGTTGACCTCTCTCTGTAATTTACCCCGGTTAGAAGTCTGGCTGCCGAGTGTGGACCAATTGAAGTTTCTGGGCCGTCTTCAAGGGCAGCCCCACGTAGAAAAGCAGAAAATAACTCTGCCTACCCAAGATTTTGATGTCTACTGTCCAAAGCCAGGCAAATTAGTTTGGTATATGAGGCAGAATGTACCATAGTCATATTTCCGATCATGTAATACTATCATTAATAACATTAATAACGAATCCGGGGAGAGGTGGATGAGCTCCCTCTATTAGCTCCAGCTCCTCATGCGGGAATATGAGAAAAGCCTCCCACAAGGATGATAAAAATACCAAATCATCCCGGTGTCCCCTGGGCAGCGTCCTTGCAGACGGCCAATTTTCTCACACCAGGAGCGACTTGCAGTTTCTCAAGTCGCTCCTTAATAACTAACACTTTGCTATCCATTTATGGCACTGAGAATCTGCTGCCTGAAGCATCCACTTCACTCAGGCTGGGTTTTACAGAAACAATGAGTAGCAATGGCTCTGCATGTGGTGTGTGTGTGTCACTGACAGTTTTGTAGTTATTCTGGCAGCTCCAGTAATTAATTCTCTCTGTGTATGTTGGATGGGAGAGAGAAAATGGAGCTGTGACTATATGTCACTGTGATACAGACAAATGGGAAATCCCTTGCAGCATGGCACAGGATAACCCTTTACACATGGATCTAGTTACTAGAAGATAGTGCCTGGGGAGATAACAGTGCTTGTTATGGTTTCATTCACCTAAACTAATTATTAGTTTAAAGGAGAGACAGTCAACCATCCAGCATTGTCTCTTCTTAAAACTGATATCAATTAGACTGGAAGATCTGAATCGTTTCCTGGATGCAATGAAGGATGCAGGTGAACAGATTGAGGCTTCATTCAGACAAAATGAAAGTGCTGTTCGTCAGAATGAAAACCAACCTGAGGCTGGGATCACACCCTGTTCTGTCTGGATGGGATGCTCTCCCTCTTAAAGGTCATGTTCATAGCTTCGAGGTGTTCCTGGATACAATTTTGTACCTGGAAAGTCAGCCAGGTTGATGCAGTGAACAGGAGCACGTCTTTATATAGCTTTGGCTGTGTCCTTTCCTGAGGAAGGCCAATCTGGCCGGAGGGGTTCATGCCTCAATTAATGTCCAATTAGACTACTATATCATATGAGCTGCTTTTTGAAGAGAGTCCAGAAGTTGCCCCAAGTGCAAAAGACAGCAGCCAAAGTATTGTCAGGTGTGCATTTCAGAGAACATATTAACACCATCCTTATAGGAATTATATTGGATTCCAGTTTGCTTCCAAATTCAATTCAAAGTGCTGTTTTGACCTATAAAATACTAAACAGATTGGGACCAGGATATCTGAAAAATGCCTCTTCCCACATGAGCCTGCCAGAAATTTGAGATCTTCAAAGATCATATTGAATGTTTCAATGTCTTGTTGAAGTTAGTTTGATAAGTACACATAACAGGGCTTTTTATAGCATTGCCTCGACTGTGAAACTTTCTACCCAAGAAAAATAGGTTTGCTCCATCCTTTTAATGATGATAATAATAATAATAATAATAATTAATAATAATAATAGTAATCTTTATTTATATCCTGCCCCCTCTCCCAAAGGGACTTGGGGCAGCTTACAATAAAAATACAGTATACATAATAACCAACCAACCAACCAAGACAACAAAGAGCTTCCACTTCTGAGGATGCTTGCCATAGATGCAGGCGAAACATCAGGAGAGAATGCTTCTAGAACATGGCCATATAACCCCGAAAAACCTATAACAACCCAGTGATTCCAGCCATGAAAGCCTTCAACGAAATTAGGTTTTGTTTGAATAATAATAATAATAATAATCTTTATTTATATCTCACCCCCTCTCCCCAAAGGGACTTGGGGTGGCTTATAATTAAAAATACAGCATACATAATAATAACCAACCAACCAAGATAAGAACATTAATCAACCAACAAGTCATCAAATCTTGCTACATAAACAAAAATATAATAATGTACATATTAATTATAACAACAAAAACCACAATAAATATAAACTATATGATAGTTAAAACATGTTATACTCAAGAGGCAAAAACCAGCTCCTGTTAGTAAAACAGTTAAAATCCAGTTAATATTGGGATCAATTAATAACTCAATCACTTAAGTTGTAGTTAACCACTGTTGAAAGCCTGCTTCCTTATCCATGATTTTAGTTCCTTTCTTATTAGAGTGAGAGCCAGCCCAATCTCTTTGGGGAGAGCATACCAGTGAAGGCCCTTTCCCTTGTCCCCACCAGCCATGGCTGTAAGGGTGGTGGAACCATGAGTAGAGCCTCCCCGGTGGACCTCAAGTATTCCTCGTGGCATCCAATGTTTAAAAATGCTGTTTTTCTTGCCTTATAATTGAGTGTTATTTTCATGTGTTTTAAGTGATTTGTGTGTGTTTTTTAAAGCACTGCATTTTAATTGTTTTTAAATTTGTTATTTGCATTAATATAATAATATGATTTTGAATAGCTTTGGCCATAACTTCATAACTACAGATGTATTAAGAATATGCTGCGAAAAAAGACAAAGAATATGCTATTCCTGTTTCTTTGAGCAAGCTTTTGAGAATGCAGCAGAATAGATAACATGAAACTATGAATGATGAATATGGAATGGCCAGACAATGTTATTGGAAACAGGTTGGTGTAGGTTTTTTCGGGCTATATGGCCATGTTCTAGAGGCATTCTCTCCTGACGTTTTACCTGCATCTATGGCAAGCATCCTCAGAGGTGGTGAGGTCTGTTGGAACTAAGGAAATGGGTTTATATATATGAGGAAAGATCAGGGTATGACAAAGACCTATTGCCTGCTGGAGCTAGGTGTGAATGTTTCAACTGACCACCTTGATTAGCATTTGATGGCCTGGCAGTGCCTGCAGCAATCTTTTGTTGAGAGGTGATTAGATGTCCCTGATTGTTTTCCCTCTGCTGTTTAAATTTTAGAGTTTTTTTTAATATTGGCAGCCAGATTTTGTTCATTTTCATGGTTTCCTCCTTTCTGTTGAAATTGTCCACATGCTTATGGATTTCAATGGCTTCAACAATTATTGGAAACGATTTTAACGAGATGACATTGGTGACTACATGTTTTAATGGTTTTTATATTGTTATGTTGACTGTTTTTAATCACACTTTTATGAATGCATGGCATCGAATCGTTCCAATCCATAACCTACCTTGAGTCGCCGTATGGTTGAGAAAGGTGGGCTATAAATGTCATAAATAAATATAAATAAATAAATTATAGGCTGGGAGGTGATACTGAAATACTTAAAATCAATGGATAAATCTGTTTGGTATAATCTAGAGTTATACCAGTTTAATATTGGCGCATCAAGCCTTGGCCTTTGTAAGCCGCATTGAGTCCTTCAGGAGATGCTAGCGGGGTACAAATAAAGTTTAATAATAATAATAATTAATAATAATAATATTGCAGTAAGATTCCTGCCATTATGGGATTATGTTGGTGGACAGGAAAAGAAATTTAAAGATGGGCTCAAAGCCAACCTTAAAAACTCTGGCATAGACACTGAGAACTGGGAAGCCCTGGCCCTTGAGCGCTCCAGCTGGAGGTCAGCTGTGACCAGCAGTGCTGCAGAATTTGAAGAGGCACGAATGGAGGGTGAAAGAGAGAAACGTGCCAAGAGGAAATCGCGTCAAGCCAACCCCGACCGAGACCGCCTCCCACCTGGAAACCAATGCCCTCACTGTGGAAGAAGATGCAGGTCAAGAATAGGGCTCCACAGCCACCTATGAACCCACTACCAGGACACCAAACTTGGAGGACCATCATCCTCGGAATACAAGGGATCGCCTAAGTAAGTAAGTAAGTAATGGTAGAACCAGTCCTGAGTCTGGGAACCAGGCCTCCTGCCTGTTATCCTTGTGAGCAAGTTTGAAGGACAGAGCCAGCAATCCTAAGAGAGAAATCCTGGCATCAAAGGTTTTTTTTTTTTTCTCTTTTAGCAGACATTGCTGCGCACCCTCCTAAATGGCACCCCTAAATAGAACAGCAATTTGGAGTCATCGTATTTATTGCATGCCTGCCCATTGCCATGACAACACCTCAAAAATAGCTATTACACACAAAAAAAGCTTTAAAATGTGAATGTGTGTTTTAGGCTGCTTAATAAATCTTCACAGCCAACTATTCTTTCTTGCTATTCCTGTTGCTTCTGGGGTTAAGACATTCATTTCTATTTCTCGCATGTCACATTCCCTGGGGAAAGAACACACAGGTGCCCCTATAGATCTACATACACAAACACTGACACATGTGCCCCATCACTGAGAATCGAGAGACACATGTCTTCTGACATACACATGACAGCATCAGCAATAACAAGCATACATTGACTCAACCATCAGCAGAGTTTTACCAGCAGAGCCATACACCATGCAACCACGCATCCCAGGGATACAGAAACAACAGGAACATCAGAATCCCAAAGGCACGCATATCAGAAGAGGCAACACAAGGCATCCACCATAATGTGTGGTGGATCAACACAACCAAAACAGAGACAAGAGGTGAAGCCAGAAACATGCATCAGTACCAAATGTTTAAAAACACATACAGATCTCTGATAAGAGAATGAATATATTAATACAGGGCATTTTACCAGCTAATCTTAATTTTTATTTATTTATGACATTTCTACCCTGCCTTTCTCTTCCTGGAAGGGACTAAAATATGACAGAGAAATGAGCATCCATGTTCAGGGGCAGTGTATTCCTGATTATTAGATTAGGAGGGGCTGCTGTTTTAGTGCCCTGCTTTTGTGCTTCCTACTGTCATCTAGTGGGACACTACTAGAAACAGGATACTGAATGGCTTGGTTTGATCCAGCAGGATTCTTAGGACGTGATCACATTAAGCGATAATCCATTAGAATAATAGAATCAAAGAGTTGGAAGAGACCTCATGGGCCATCCAGTCCAACCCCCTGCCAAGAAGCAGGAATATTGCATTCAATAACACACTTAGCTATAAGCACTAATATTGAGAATAGTTCTGCAAGTCTTGGCTCTGTTGAGAGCCAAGACTTGCAGAATTCAAAAGTCTCTGCATACACAATCTTAGTAAGTCTTGCAAGGAAAGGTGGTACTTTCATGCACACACTACAGATGAGATATACTGAGACTTTGAGAATATCAACCTGCCATGGTATCTTAGAGGAACCAGCTGACATTGAAGGGAGTTGAACTAGTAATGTCCAAGATCACAGCTTATTCTCTTTGCCACCGCAAATAAGGAAATAAGGAAATAATTCCCAGCAAAATGTCCTCAGAAGCACTTTAACTACTTGTTGGGTTGCTCTCCCTTTATTTCTTTTATTTTTATTTCTTTTATTTTATTTTTATTTCTGTTATTTGATTTTTATTTTTATTTCTTTATTACCTTTACTTTTTTATTTCTTTATTTCCTTTCTTTCTTTCTTTCTTTCTTTTATTTTCTCTTACCAGATACATCCTACCTGTGTTCATGCCCAGCGTTTATTTTTTAAATTTTAAACTATTACATTTGGCCCGGCCATAGGTTTTTAAATCCTTGCATGTTATTGTTTATATCTGATTTATATTAATTGTATTGTTTTATTTGCTTATTGCTTTTTGTTGTATTGATGTGTTGTCAGGCTTGGCCTCATGTAAGCTGCTCCGAGTCCCCTCAGGGAGATGGTAGCGGGGTATAAATAATGTTTTATTATTATTTAAATTATTGAAGGGACTGTTGGGAAGCAGAGGTAAACATGAGAGCCACAAATTTGTACTCAACACAACTCACAGTAAAACAAGGATGCACCTTAGAGAGGTACACAAATACACAGAATACATGTATCTTTGAACAATGGGGCACTTTTTTCGTGTCAGGAGTGACTCCTGGTGTGAGAGAATTGGCCGTCTGCAAGGACGTTGCCCAGGGGACGCCTGGATGATTTGATGTTTTTATCATCCTTGTGGGAGGCTTCTCTCATGTCCCCGCATGAGGAGCTGGAGCTGATAGAGGGAGCTCATCTGCCTCTCCCTGGATTCGAACCTGCGACCTGTCAGTCTTCAGTCCTGCTGGCACAGGGGTTTAACCCACTGTGCCGCCGGGGGCTCCAAAATGGGGCACTAAAATGAACACAATGAAAAACCCAAAAACAAATTCATATATCATTGATGGTGGACTTGTCTTGTATAACTTCAGTTGCAACACACACAAGGTGATGCAGATAAACGGCACGCTTGTCACACTGCAAGGCAGCTAGAAAACATACAATCAAGGAGTTCCACACCCCAACATCTTCCATGCCACGCCCAGCAGAAGACTGACATGATGCTGCTACATAGATAAGCCTCCCTGTCAGACACCTCTCATTTCCCTGCCCATAGCATTCCAGGCACTTGGGCATAGCATTTGGGGTGGAGATCAGTTTAGTAAAGACATTTATTTTCTTCAGTTCAAGATGCCAGTAAATTTGGAATTCCAGATCTGGGAGTCAGTCATATAATCAAGATCAGTATGCAAAGTTGTGAAAATAGATGTGGAAGCATAAGCCACCCTTAAACAGGATCCTCTAAGTTGAGAAAAATATATCCTTTGACAAAACTTGGTGGTCACTAAAACACAATCTTCCCCACCTGGTGCTTTAAGTTGTTTCTTCCAGTTCTAGGAGTACCTTTCACTTACCCAGGTGGAGACTTTGAAGAACTGTTGACAGTAGGAAAAAACTGTCACAATCTCAGGGGACAGCTGCAGAGGGTTGGGGTGGGCTGGTCCTGCTCCTCTTTGGGATACAAAACAGCAGGAGGTTGTGGATCTTAGTAGCTGCAGGACATTTCTGTCTTGCCTGTTTGTTCTGAAAAGAGTTTGCTTCAGAGTGGCATCTCTTGCTTGGTTGAGCACCTGTTTAGCTCACCTGACGTGACTATAGAGACTGGAATAACTTAACTCTGCAGAGGACACTGGCCAAGGAGAACACCTCCCAAAGAGTCACCTGTACGCGTATGCTTCCACACCTACTGAATGTTAATGTTCACAAAGGTCATACAATCCGGCAAGCACATGTCATAAACAGCCCACAGCTTCTTTCTCATATAAACAATGCATTTCCAATTATATTCGTACTTGCGTATCTCAAAACAAGTTAGTAGAATGTATTTTGACTAAAGACTAGGCTTGGGCAATCCATGGTTCTAAATGGTTCTAAAGTACTTACAAAACTAAAGTTCTGGTGATGAAAATTTCAAAACTCTAACCAAACTCTCAAAATTTCATTATAAATGGCAGTTCCTAATTGGTTCTGTCATAAAAATCGCCAATAATGAAATAATAATTACATTTTGAAAGTTTTGTTAGAGTTCTGAAATTTTCACCACCAGAACTTTAGTTTTGTAAGTACTTTAGAACCATTTAGAACCATGGATTGCCCAAGCCTACTAAAGACCATTTAAAAACTGTGGAATTGTGGTTCCCAAACCGTTGCTCTTCAGACCTCTGTGCTTTGCACTAGATGAGCGTTTCTCAAACTGTTCCTCCAGGTGTTTTGGACTTTAGCTCCCACAATTCCTAACAGCTGGTGAGCTGGCTGGGATTTCTGGAAGCTGAAGTCCAAAACACCTGGAGAAGCACTGCACTAATAATAATAATAATAATAATAATAATAATAATAATAAAAACTTTATACCCTGCCACCATCTCCCTGAAGGGGACTCGGGGTGGCTACATGAGGCCACACCCAACGATACAATACAGCAGAATAAAATGCAAAAAACAGACAACAAAAATTACATCAGAATAAAATACATACAATAGCAAAGTAAAATAAATAAAGCAAATTGATATAGCATAAAATCAGACATAATGGGCAGGCCACACGGACGAGGTAAAATGATAAAACCCTAGATGAGGTAGGGATAGAAAAAATGTAATTGAGAGGAACCTAAAAAAGAATGATCAGTGGGGTTAGGCTTTCAGTTTAGGAAGAGGGAAAGTGCATCATAGGGGCAGCACTGTAGATGGAACAAACAGAAATGGAATACCTAGTCACTCTCCAAAGGCAAAGAGCCAAGTTTTCAAATTTTTCTTGAAGGCTGCTGAGGTGGGAGCTTGCCTGATCTCACCAGGTAGTGAGTTTCAAAGTCGGGGGGCCACAGCGGAGAAGGCCCTCTCCCTTGTTCTCACAAGTCTTGCCTGTGATAGAGGAAGGGGCAAAAGGAGGGCCTCCCCAAAGGGTTGGAGGGATTGTGCAGATTGGTGGTAGGAGATGCGGTCGTGAAAGTAGGCGGGTCCCAAACCGTTTAGGGCTTTATAGGTGATAACCTGCACCTTGAATTGGGACCGAAGATGAACGGCAGCCAGGGGAGCTCCTTAAACAGGGGGGTTGACCGCTCCCTTTAATTCACCCCAGTTATGAATCTGGCTGCCAAACATTGGACCACGTAGAGTGCATTGCAATAGTCCAGTCTAGAGATAACTAAGGCATGGACCACCATGGTCAAGTCAGATTTCACGAGGTATAGTCACACCTGGCACACGAGACTAAAGGTGGGGAATAGTTATCCACCTCTATTGCTTTTATACTCTAACTTTCATTAATGTATGGCAGCACAATCATTGGTCATGGGATGACAGGTTTCCACCTCTGAACTAAATCCTAATATTTTCTGAAAAATAGTAAGTTGTTCAACAGTGGAATACGCTGCCTTGGAGCATAGAATCATAGAATCAAAGAGTTGGAAGAGACCTCATGGGCCATCCAGTCCAACCCCCTGCCAAGAAGCAGGAATATTGCATTCAAATCACCCCTGTCAAATGGCCATCCAGCCTCTGCTTAAAAGCTTCCAAAGAAGGAGCCTCCACCACACTCCAGGGCAGAGAGTTCCACTGCTGAACGGCTCTCACAGTCAGGAAGTTCTTCCTCATGTTCAGATGGAATCTCCTCTCTTGTAGTTTGAAGCCATTGTTCTGCGTCCTAGTCTCCAAGGAAGCAGAAAACAAGCTTGCTCCCTCCTCCCTGTGGCTTCCTCTCACATATTTATACATGGCTATCATATCTCCTCTCATCCTTCTCATGGTGAAGTATCCAAACAGAGGCTAGCTAGCCATCTGTCAGTAGTGTTTTCATTGCTTATTTTTGTGTAGCCGGGATTGGATGAGAGAGCCCTTGTGGTCTCTTCCAAGTCTATGATTCTATGGAGTATTCAAACAAGCCTGCCATCCACAATCTAGAGTGGAGCAGACCAAACACTGTTAGTATCTCGACTCTTGTAAAATGTTTGGTGACCTTTTCTGAAAACATAACTGTTAGTTAGACGTTTAGTGTGGTAAAGTACAGCCTTTAACCTAGAGTCTTGTTGGAGTTGTGACAGTTGCTCAGGTACCAAACCAGGTGTACCCAGAATGGAACAGGCCAGCTATCACTCATAACAGGTGATGTTTGTTGTGATAACATGAAGCTGAGTTGTTCTTTCCTCTGTGTGTGAGAGAGAGAGAGACAGAGAGAGATTAAGATCTCCAGTAGAAAGAAGAACAATGTTTAATAGTTCTGTTTCTAATTTTGAATGCAGAAATAATATTTCATGGATTGAAGGAAGAGTGGGGGATCTGTTACCTCTCCAAATATTGTTGTATTCAGATCCCCATCAGTCCCAATCAGCACGGCTGGGGGTTAGATATAATGGGATTATTAGTCCTGTATAGATAGTTAGGGTTGCTAACCTTTCCATGTCCTACCCCCTGTGCCAGTAGGAAATGCTGAATAGACTAGATATATATTCAGCGAATAATGTTTTCCCCTATGTACAGCTACTAAAATATAGTTAAAAGTAGAAGAATACTAATAGGGGGGAAAGATACACAGCAAGAACAAGAAAGTAGGAAGTAATTCAGGTTTCATTCCATTCCATTCCAAATCTCACATCTTTCAATTCCATATGATTTACATTTTATTCTCAAGACCTTAAAGCTGCCATTTTTTTTTTTGCACCTCAAACTTTCATAGCAGTAAAACACAACAGACTGCAGCTGGTGAAGTTTTTCCTGCCACTTATGTCTACTTGAGAAAAACTGTCAAGATAATGCCTTTCTGTGTAGTGCAGGCTACACAGTGCAGGCTACATTTGAGAAAGGAAAGGAGGGTTAGCCCTACGAACCTGAAACATTTGACTCTAAGCTATGTACAACCCAATAGGTGGCCTTGAGGAAGTTCCCTTCCTTCTACAGCAGTTCCTCAAACTGTAAAATGGAAAGAAACCATGATGTGTCACATTGAGAACACTCTTGTTATCAATCTTGAACTTCCACAATAAGGACACCTTAGTGCTGCTATTTGTCATCAAGGCTACTTGTTATTGCCCGCCAGTACTACTGTCTATGATACCAGTATATCAATAGACAATAATCCCAATAAATACATACACACACACCTTTTAAGAAATAGGCTTTTCTTTCATATACATAAATCTCTTTCCCACCATTTCAAGCCTGCACATTTATCTATCTATATAAATAAAAATGTAATGTTCATTTGTGGACTTGACATAACTCAAAAACCACTGGATGAATTGACACCAAATTTGGACACAACACACCTATCGGGCCAAGGAGTGACCATCACTGAAAAAAACACAGCAGAAGAGACTTTAAAAGCCAAAAAAACAAAAATTACATTACAACGGATGCGCAAAACCACATATATATAAGGAAACACACATATACACATATAGGTAAAGGTAAAGGTAGTCCCCTGACACTAAGTCCAGTCATGTCTGACTCTGGGGTGTGGTGCTCATCTCCATTTCTAAGCCGAAGAGCCAGCGTTGTCCGTAGACACCTCCAAGGTCATGTGGCCGGCATGACTGCATGGAGCGCTGTTACCTTCCCGCCGGAGCGGTACCTATTAATCTACTCACATTTGCATGTTTTCAAACTGCTAGGTTGGCAGAAGCTAGGGCTGACAGCGGAAGCTCATGCCGCTCCCTGGAATCGAACCTGTGACCTTTCGATCAACAAGCTCAGCAGCTCAGTGCTTTAACCCACTGCGCCACCGGGGGCTCCATATACACATATACACACACACAAAACACATATACAGAGACTGGGCCACAGCAATGCGTGGCAGGGGACGGCTAGTACAAATAAAAAATGTAATGTTTGTTTGTGGGATTAACATAACTCAAAAACCACTGGACGAATTGACACCAAATTTGGACACAATACATCTATCAGGCCAATGAGTGACCATCACTCATAAAAACACTGAAAAACCCAGTGGAAGGGACTTAAAAGCCAAAAATGCAAAACGGCGCTACAGCGCATGCGCAAAACCACATATATATACACACATATATACACACAAAACACATATACACAGACTGGGCCACAGCAACGTGTGGCAGAGGACAGCTAGTACTTTCTTAATCATATTGCCTGCACCAGTAAAATGGGGTATCATTTCAGAAAGGGCACATCTCTGATGTTTTAAACCTCACATGACCGTTCCTCTATACGACTTTTGAGTAGACTGAGACTCCAATATACTTCTTTCCTTGCAAGCATGGCCTTGCCATTAGACAAAGTTGCCTGAGTGGTTTAAACAGCAGCTGCCACAATTTTTTTGGTTCCATAGAGTAAATCTCCACTGTAGAATCAATGCAGTATGAAACCACTTTAATTACCCTGGCTTCATGTTATAATATCTGGTGAGTTGTAGTTTGGTGAGGCATCAGCCATCTTTACCAGAGAAGTCTAATGAATTGTAAAACGACGGCTCCGATAATTCCATACAATTGAGACATGGCATTTAAAGTGAGGTCAAACTGCCTTAATTTACCCTGTGGTACCAACATTTTTGCTGCTGCTTTAAATCACTAAGGCAACTTTGTCTAATGGTAAGGCCAGGCTTGAAAGGACAGATGTTAGAGTCTCATTCTACTCAAAAGTAGTATAGAGGAACTATCATGTGAGATTTAAAACATCAGAGACATCCCCTTTCTGAAATGATACCCCATTTTACTTGATGAATGTAGATGCACTCGGTTAGCAAATCATTAAGTATTTTGCCATCATTTATTGTCAGGAATGGGAATATATAATTGTGTTATCTTTGGCCTCAAATCCCAAAATAATGTACCTGCGATTGATTGTAGTAGGTGAAGAGTGCCATTGATTGTTTAGCCTGAGACAGCACTATATGCACACCCAGGAACCACCAGGCACAAGAGAACCAAGTTTTATCTCAGTTCCCAGAGGCCTTTGCAGCACTACATCCCTCACAAAGATTCTCAGTATAGCCAGCCTCCAAATATCCCGACCATGGTTTATCCAGGTTTCCAGTCACCAATGCCAACAATGAACATTTTGAGTGGTTATTGTTATAAACAGTGTCACAGACCTATGTACTAGCATGTGTGCCAAAAATTAGAATCCCCGTTTCGTCTGTCTATGGTTTGTTAATGCAAGGCAGGTAACTATTACCACAATAAATGCTCTTATGACACAATGCTTGCTTCTTCCAATTTCACAATCAGCCATTCAAATTTGCTCCCATCCCACTGAAATCTCAAATATTTGATCTATAACAGAAGGGGGGATGATGACGACACTAACTTTTGAACCAATATTTACAACATCAAAGACGGCACAATCAACCAGGAAATCCTGCAACATGACAAACTAATATTTCACTTCCTCATCTTTGTTCAGAGGAATATATTAGCCAATTGAACCTTCTGGAATCACTGACTTTGACTCTGCTACTTATAATTTTGCCCTTAAATCTGTTGCTTACAATGGCTGGTTTTTTATCTGCCTAGAGCCACTCCAACTATAAGTTAGGCTGGAACTGTATGTTGCCCTACAGATGTTGTATGGCAACTTCCAGCAGCTCTAGACAGCATAGCCAATGGTGTAGCATGCTGGGAGCTAGATGCTAACAACAGTTGGAACCGGCTAAACAATTCCTTCCTCTGAACTATACTTGCCCAGGCACACCTTATTTTCAACGTCTGCTTCCCTACATTGCATGAATTAAATTTTTATGCAGATTCAATATGTTCAATACTGAAAATTTTAAAACCCATAAAGAAACCTCTTGGCTGGCTGGTTGCAAGTTAGAAAAGATATCTGAACCACCATGGCATACCAGAACAAAATAAAAAAGTATTGGCATTGTGCATCCCATAGGTCTAGACCGCCATTCAACTAGCCTACAATCATACAACTGGCAACCATTACCACCACTGCCATCCTACCTGTCAAATGAGCTGGCAATCTTTTACTTGTATCTTGTTCAAGAACAAGATGTTATCCCTGCTACCTACAACTGTGAAGTGTTTTATTGCAACAGCCATTTAGAAGGCAGCTCCAATGCCTAGCTAGCTACAGTGTTTGTAAACTTTGTTAACAAACTGCTGAATCAACATTTTTCAAATTAAGAAGAGCACCAAAGGGAATGAGGGTGTGTATACAGGATGGAGGAGTGAGCAGATGCGAACGGGATTCGTAAGCAGTTGAGAAGCACCGAAGAGGAGTTTTTATTGCTTCCAATTTATCCAGTGCACCCCATAAGAAACATGTAATTCAGAGAAGAACCTAGGACGGAGGAATTATCTCATTCACTCTGCACAGGAAAAGATACTTGTCACATTAAATAATCTCACATACTACTGCCGCCATGGTTGATACCTCTTCCTCCCTAAACAAAGTTACATCTAAGCCTCAAATCTTTGGGCCTGGATCTCTTGCTGTAATATTTCTCGGTTCCTGCTAGTACTGGAAACTATTATGACTTCCTGAAGGTCTTGTTCAACAACAATGCAGAAACAGCACGATGCAGCCACACAGACACCACCTCTCTTGATGAAACAATAGCGAACATACCTCATTCCACATTGCCATTCATTCAGCAGATTCCCCAGGAGTAACCGCCCCACAAGCAGTTTCAACACCATAAACTTCTCACCTCCACTAAGGACATTTGTTAGTCTTCAGGACAGCCTGTCAGGATGATAGCCTCCAGCTGGGACTTTGCACACAAGACACCACTAGGTGTTCTGCCCCCATCTGACTGCTCCCCTCCCTCTGCTTTTCTTCCTCTTTCTTTTCCTTTTTAGTTCTCTTGTCACAGAATTTCCTTGGCTGCACAACCGCTACACTCCCTATCTTCTTACCATGTTCCTCTACAGAATCACGAGGCATACTGAACAACTGCTTGCTCATCCAGTTGGCATCTGGTGCTGACCCATGACATTTCAGTGCCTGAGGTGGAAAATGCAAACGGCACCCTGGGATCTCAACACAGAACACAATCCACTATGAAGTTCCCTTGCAAAATGCCAATTCATGGACATTCCACAGTATCTCTTCCTTGTGTTGGAGGATTGCACTCACAGGATCAGATCATCTGATGCCCTAGTCTTAGCACAAGACTGGGAAACCAGTTGCCCTCCGGCTGTTGATGAATTTCAATTCCTATCATGTTGCAACTTTGTCCAGGCTAACTGGGCTAATGGGAGATATATTTCAACAATACAGGCTCCCTAAATCTACTTTAATGGCACCCCAAATCATTTTACATTCATAAAGTTAACTACAACATTAATACTACACTTTCCCTAAGATCACATGTAAACCTAGGAAGAAATGTTATTTCTCGACTAATGTATATTTTCCTCTCGCAATTTTGTTTTATTTAAGTTGCACATGCAACTGGTTAATTTGCATTGTATATTAATAATATAATAATAAACCTTTATTTATACCCCGCTACCATCTCCCGCAGGACTTGGTGCGTCTTACAAGAGGCCGAGCCCAAATACATCATAAAACATAACAACAACAATACAACTATAAATAACTCATAACAAAGCAAAACAATACAATAATGACAAGACGCATTTAAAAACCTGTGGCAGGGCCAACTGTAAGGATTAAAATTTAAAGTGCTGGGCATGTCCAAGGGAAATAGGATAGATATTTTAGGGATAGGTGGGCGTGCAGACAGTTCTAAATCTCTTGCAAAGTGCATTTAATAATCAAAAATGACACCTGAGATCATCACCTCTCCCTACTTCCTAGTGGGGTTACCTCATCGAACTGTGTGGTGGCTGAAGAGATGCCCCAGAAGTCTGTGAAATACTGGAGGAGCCTGAAGAGCCAGTAGATACCAAAAGCTTCAGCCTGCTGTTTGCATTCCTATCATAGCTGAGAAGGAAACTGCACATACCCCAGGCAGTTCCTCTCTTCCTGAGTCACCATTTCCTCTTTGGAGGCTTGACAGGACTTGTTCTTCCCACCCCCTTACCCTCCACGTTTAGTTTGTCCTCCTTCACACCCTTCATTGGCAGAGCAGCAACTGCTGTTGGCCACAATATGGGTGAGGATGAGCGGTAATGGCTTCCTCTTTTGAAACCAGTAGTAGTTCACCACCCAGTGGCTCACGTGCAGGACTGGCCTAAGAACAACCATTTTCTTGCACGGCAGCTGTTCGTTTCAGTGAAGCTCATAATCTCGAGGCAGACTATGTCGGCCTAGTATTTCAACCAGCTTTCCCGTTCTGTAAATGTAGGACAAGATTGTATTCCAAATGTGCAACCTGACAAGGCTACTTATGTTTGACTCATAGCATGGCTGCCACCGTAGGAAGCACCAACAACACATGGGAGTATGGCAGTTGTTTCTTGGAGGAGATGGACATACAGCAATCACACAAGCGTGGCCCACAGACAGTTCAAATCTGACCAGAATAGACTCATTATTTGGGCCTGGGATGAGTCTCTATCTATTTAGCCTAATTTCTTATTCTGTAAAATGGGAACTTACCAGGCTTTTTTAACCCTAGGAAAGTGAGCGAGATGACAAAGTGCAACAAACCCACCTTGGGTCCATGAGCAAAAGAGCCAAAATACATAACTAACCGAATTAATAATTCTAGCTATTACCATTGGGCACAGAGGACAGGAAAATATCACGAAAAAGCTGTTGCGTGTGCAAGTGCGATACACCTCCCACAGCCAACCCAAGAAGTACACTCACACATGATGTGGGATGAACAATGGCCACAACTCATTTATTGATAACAGGAACAAGGGTTGGCAGCCAAGCATGGGTCCTGGATCATGATCGGACAGCCCAATACTGCCCGATCCCGCACACACCAGGGTGCTGCCAGCACAATACCGGGGAAACGCAACTCGGCACCCCTGGGACCATCGGGCATCCCCCTTAACCACTAAGTGGGATACCAAACCAAATCCAGGGCCCATGCCCCACGCCCAACAAGGAGTTGTGACGAGAAGCATAAAACAAACAAGTAACTGTTAACAGGTAACCATGAAAAGGTAAACATCAACAAAATTAACAACCAAAGAAAACATAAACCGCATGCAGGGTGGGCGGGATGGATCAGCTGTTGCAGGCCAAGTGCCTGCTGGGGAGCCTTGGGCAGCCTTATGAAGGCTGTCCAGAAAGAGGGAGAGGCCAGCTCAGGCCTCACCTGTGGGGGCGTGGTCAATTGGCCATTGGCCCCTTGACCCGCTGGCGGGAATTCTTCCCGTCATTAGAGGGGGCTTCTGGGAGGAAGAAGCCCCCCCTTCAGGCAAGAATGGCGGTGGGGGACACCCTGCACCGCAACATCTTTGGCCCGGTAAGTCGGGCCATGCTTCCCCCCCCCTCCCCCCACAAAACATTCAACCGATCTCTCTGGTCATCAAGTCCCTTGTTCAGTTCTATCCACTTCCCCAAACTGTTGTAGTGAAGACCTTCATTACTTTGAACATGGTGCTCCCCTCTCTCCCCACCAGTCATGCTGTGATATTAGGCATGCACTGAGACGGATAGATACCTGAGGGTCTTCACCGAGATGCAGTATCGCCACATTCAGATTCCGGGAGTGGGGAGGATTCCAGGTTACAGGAAGCAAACCACTCAAAGTGGTATGAGAGGTATGGAATACTTCTTTTATTGGCTATTCGAAGAGAAATCATTCCCATCCCAACGCCATCCAGGACCCAAAATGTGGAAGGGGTCCACCTTCCAGCTGTGCGACCCACATCTGCTCCAAGGGTTCTTTGCAGCAGCAAATTTATCACCCCCAGAATTCCCTGCGCAGAGCCAAGCTCCCAGAGTCCCTTGCTTCTGAACCTGAGCTCTCAAGAACCCCAGGTGTTCCCCAGATTCCCTGCCCCGTGAGAGTGAATCGCAATCCGGAGTCACCCCGCGGCAGCTGCTTGTCCTGAATGGCGACTCTTCCAGCTGAGGGAGGGAGCCGTGCCCCCTCCCAACACGTACGCTGCTCTGGCTGCAGCTGAGATCCCCAGGGCCCTGCAACACAGAGCAGAGCGCGCTCGCTCGCTCGCTGCATTTCAGACTGGCTTCGCCTGAATCCCAGTGCTTTCGCAGCAGTTAATAGCATCCTTCACGTGTTAACCTTACACTGAACCAGAGCAAGAGGCTCTGCCAAACCAAGATAGACACTGCCAATCTTCTACCTCACTCAAGGATTAAAAAAAAACCCTGACATTTACATTATACTGAGTTTTGAACATATGGTAACAATATGAAGAATATAAATCAGGCTAACCCCAATCTTCCACACCCCAACCTAGCCTTTCCAACTCATAATATCCTGAATTAGGTCTATATTGAGGTTGGGGGAGGCATTGCATTATACTGGTTCTGTTTTTAATGCTGCGACTCTAGTTTCAGCCTGTGCCCAATTCTCCATAATGACTCAAAGTCACTGGCTTTACAATTATACAGTTCAAGGAATCAAATACTGTATTTTTGTATTTCTTGGATGCCTTGCGTCTGTTGAAAGCGACTCACATTACTTGCTGAATTCACCATGTCAAAGATTTTATGTGTGGCGAGGCTTTGAATTTCCAGTGCAGAGAAGCTATCCATTGGATTGCTTTGTCCCACAGGGGCTGCAGCCCTAAGCAAATTACTAGAAAACACATTCTACTCAAGTCCATTGGATTTACTTCTAAGGAAATTTGATTAGCAGCTGAGCTGAAAGGCTCTCTCTGGCTGCATGCTTTCTTCTGCCAGCAGAGAAGGCTAATGTAGTGTTGGTTTTAGGAGTTGGATGTCTGAATTGCTAAAGACCAGATCAGACAGATTAAAACACATTTCAACACAGATTTTCCCAAGTTCGGTAGCAAGCAGGGGCGACTCAACCCATTACGCAAAGTAAGCCTTTGCAGTATAGTTGATTTTGCCCAGGGGCGCTCTTGAGGTGCTCTTGGGGAAAAATAGACCTTGACATATGCGAGTTGTAGTTGCTGGGATGTATAGTTCACCTACAATCAAAGAGCATTCTGAACTCCACCAATGATGGAATTGAACCAAATATGGCACACAGAACTCCCATGATGAACAGAAAATATATATGAGTGATTGGTTTGGGGGGGGGAGCGCCAAAATACTGTTTGCTTACCGTTGAAAATTACCTAGGGCCGCCTCTGATAGCAAGATAAGGTGAGAGCATATTTTTAAAACCACAAACAGTATGCCTGCACGAGGATTACAAGACCTCTCTTCTACTTTGTCCCAATTAATGATTTTTCTCTTTATCTTTACTAATGGGGGTTGCAAAGAGGTAAACCGCAAACTAAGGATACCTTGCTTTTTGTCCATACATCCATAATTTCTCTTCTGCAAGATTCTGAACTAGAGTCATGTTAAAACATAGAGATGTGTAGTTATCATATCTAGGGTTGGGACTACAACTCCAAGAAACTCTCAACCAATGCTAGGCCAAGGCCACGACAATTGTGGTATTGTCGAAGGCTTTCATGGCTGGAATCACTAGGTTCTTGTGGGTTTTTTCGGGCTATATGGCCATGTTCTAGAGGCATTTTCTCCTGACGTTTCGCCTGCATCTATGGCAAGCATCCTCGGAGGTAGTGAGGTCTGTTGGAATTAGGAAAATGGGTTTATATATCTGTGGAATGACTGGGGTGGGGCAAAGAGAAATCAGCCATAGCAGAACACCTGATGAACTAGCCTGGACACAGCATATTATTTGAGAACACAGAAATGCTGGACCACTCCAACAACCACCATGTCAGACTACACAGAGAAGCCACTGAAATCCACATGTGGACAATTTCAACATAAAGGAGGAGACCATAAAAATGAACAAAATCTGGCTACCAGTATTAAAAAAACTAAAATTACAACAGCAAAACAGCAGAGAGGAAACAACCAGGCACATCTTAACACCTCTGAACAAAAGATTACCCCAGGCTCAGCCAAGCCTTTCAATGCTAATGAAGGTGGTCAGTTAAAACATTCACACCTAGATCCAGCAGAGAAGAGCTCTTTGCCCCACCCCAGTCATTCCACAGATATATAAACCCATTTTCCTAATTCCAACAGACCTCACTACCTGTGAGGATTCTTGCCATAGATGCAGGTGAAACGTCAGGAGAACATGCCTCTAGAACATGGCCATATAGCCCAAAAAAACCCACAAGAACCTAATTGTGGTATTCTGATAAAAGGTAAAAGTAAAGGTAAAGGTTGTCCTCTGTCATTAAGTCCAGTCATGTCTGACTCTGGGGTGCAGTGCTCATCTCCATTTCTAAGCCGAAGAGCCGGCATTGTCCATAGACACCTCCAAGGTCATGTGGCCAGCATGACTGCATGGAGCTCCCTTACCTTCCCTATTAATCTACTCACATCTGCATGTTTTCGATCTGCTAGGTTGGCAGAAGCTAGGGCTGACAGCGGAAGCTCACACCGCTCCCTGGAATCGAACCTGCGATCTTTCGGTCAACAAGCTCAGCAGCTCAGCGCTTTAACCCACTGTGCCACTGGGGGCTCCTAGTTTAGTAAAAAAAAAAAATAATCATTATCTTTTCCAAGATTTGCTATGGGCTGACTAAGGGCCCTTCCACACAGCCATATAATGCAGAATATCAAGACAGAAAATCCCACAATATCTGCTTTGAACTGGATTATCTGAGACCACACTGCCATCTATTCTAGTTCAAAGCAGAAAATGTGGAATTTTATTCAGCTGTGTGGAAGGGGCCTAAGTGGCATTTGTTGAGTCACCTTTATTGAGCTTATGCTCGATATGTAAAAGATGGGAGACAATAAAAGAGATTATTAAAGTCCTGTTCCAAGATTATTTGTGATAATATAGAGTTGGCCCTCTAAATGTGTGGGTTTGACATTTGCAGATTTGATTATTCAGGCTTGACTAAAATATTATCTCAAGTTCTTTGATGTAATATGATGGTCAACTTCCTCCAGATGCTGACCATAGAGTCATGCTGGAGAACATAGAGATTTCCAGAATGAATATATCCCTTGGAATCTCTAGGTCCTCCAGCATGATTCTTATAGTCAGCTTCCAGTGGAGGTTGGATACAGAGTTAGAAATTCCTAAGATAAAAAATAGCATTGTTTTTAGAGGCATTCTCTCATGACGTTTCGCCTGCATCTATGGCAAGCATTCTCAGAGGTAGTGAGGCCATGAAAGCCTTCGACAGCATTGTTTTTGTTTGAAGCTTTTCATTTCACCATGGTCTTGTGCTCCTAACTCCAGCAAATGTGGAAAGCTGACTGTATATGAAGTGAATTCAGCTCTTGAAAAAGTACTATATATACAACACTGTTTTTATTAATGAAGAAGATTAATAAGCATCTCACAACTGTTGCAGTGATGCCATATAGCTGTCATGCTACCTATCCATGGCAACCATGACAAACAGCATGGGGATTGCCACAGACAGTGTGAAGATCAAGCACAATGGCAGTATAGATGATTTCTTATAGACCAACTGGGTCTGAATTTGAGATTTGTTGTTTATTTGTTTGTTTACTGTATTTGTTACCGCCCTTGTCGGCCCTCAGGCGACTCAGGACAGTTTACAGAGGCAACGATTCGATGACCAATACACCGTAAAACATTTAAAGCATGAACACGTAATATAAAGCCATAACGATAGTATTAAAAACATACATCAATTACGTCTCCTAATAAAAACATTGTCCAATCTTGTCATCCAATTCCCATGTCATTTACCTTGCATTTTCAAACGCTTGTTCAAACAACCAAGTCCTGACTCTTTTCCGAAATGTTAAGAGAGAGGGGGCCAATCTAATGTCCCCAGGAAGGGCGTTCCATAGCCGAGGGGCCACCACTGAGAAGGCCCTGTCTCTCGTCCTCACCAAACATGTTTGTGACGCAGGTGGGATTGAGAGCAGGGCCTCTCAGGACAATCATAACGTCCTAGCAGGTTCATAAGGGATGATGTTTTCAGACAGGTAAGTTGGGCCACAACTGTTTAAGTCTTTATAGGCTAAAGCCAGCACTTTGAATTGTGCTCAGTAGCAGACTGGCAGCCAGTGGAGCTGGTGCAACAGAGGAGTTGTATGCTCCCTGAGTGCCGTTCCTTTTAGTAATCTGGCTACCGTCGGTTGGACCATTTGAAGCTTCGGGCAGTCTTCAAAGGCAACGCCACGTAGAGCACGTTGCAGTAGTCTATATGGGTGGTAACTAGAGCATGGACTACTGTGGTCAAGTCAGACTAAGATGCACTAAGATTTCATTAACTGTAACTGTACATCATTTTGATTTTGAAAAATGCAACTAGCTCTGAGATAAGCATGAGACTTGGCATAGTTCACTGTTGTCACAAAAGCACTCCTGTTACTTCATCACACTACAGAATGAATCCACTTTAAATCTGGTTTCTGCCTCCTGCAGAATTCTGGGGTTTGTAGTTTAGTGAGGCTGTTAAAGGCTCCTCCGTAAACCACAAACCCCAGAATTCTGCAGGAGGCAGCAACCAGGTTTTAAGTGGATTCATTCTCTAGTGTGATGAAGTAGCTGGTTTTCTATAGCAAGATATATCTGAGTAAGAGACCTCTCCCTTTTTCAGGATAGTTAGTAAATGTATTCAGACTGATTCCTTATCTATTTCTGAATAAATCTTTCTCTTGAAAAAAAATAGCTGAGGGGAAGACACACAGAGCGTGGGCAGAAATGCACAGCGGACCTTATAGATTTAATTGGTTTAACAGTTAGTGCATTTCAACAAGCAATACTAAGAAAACTGAGTTTTATGAAGTCACTTATGAGTCTTAGCACTTTTATGATTCTCAACAGCTTTACCAAACTACATCTCCCAGGATTCTTTTAATGGAAATATGTCAGTCAAACTGTATAAAATGGATGTGTATCTGGAAAGGAAACCCCAGAATTGATCCAGCTTGCTCTTTCCAGTAGAAATGAAGGCTTCTGTACTTTTGTATGCGCTTATTTGAGAATATGAGTCTTTGTCAAAATTGGAGCTACATCCAAATATGATTGCTGAAACAGTCTGTTGAAGAATTAGGCTGGAAATCTGTTCAAGTCATACTTCTGTTGTGGATGCCCTGTGGGAAAAGTCACTGTCTCTGCCATTTGTGAAATAAGAGTTAACCCCCCACTGCTAAAGCTAAATGAATCTGGCCCTGTAAGCTGCAGAGATAGGAGATCACGGAGTTATATACATAAGCTGCTTTTCAGCTCCTGAAGAAGTGTGGTATGCAAACATAATGTGCTCTCAGTCAATTACAGGCACAAGATTGTTATGCATTGATAGTAAGAACTGGCACCCCAAAATTATGATTGAATGTGTAGCCATGGAGGTTGCTATGTGACCCTAGGCATTCATTCATTCAGAGATATATATAAATATAAATTAATTAATTATAGGGTTGTTTTAAGAAGAGCAAATGGGGCAGAAAAAACCACTTGACACTATATTAAACTCACTGAAGGAAAGGCAAAAGAATATAATTTTTCCAGAGAAAGCTCGAGATCTTGTAAAACTACATGATTTCATAAAAATGAACCAAACTGTAAAGTGGAGTCATTCAACAGCCAGCTGCGACCGTACCTTGGGAAGTCTGACTTGGCCACGGTGGTCCACACTCTGGTTACATCCGGTATAGACTACTGCAACGCTCTCTACGTGGGGTTGCCTCTGAAGATTGCCCGGAAGCTTCAAATGGTCCTACGAACGGTAGCCAGATTACTAACAGGAGCAGGGTACAGCGAGCATACTACTCCTCTGCTGCGTCAGCTCCACTGGCTGCCAATTAGCTTCCGAGCACAATTCAAAGTGCTGATGCTGACCTATAAATCCCTAAATGACTCCGGCCCAGTTTACCTGTCCGAACGGATTCTCACCTATGAACCATCAAGGTTGTTAAGATCTTCTGGAGGGGCCCTGCTCTCGGTCCCACCTCCTTCGCAATCGCATCTGGTGGGGAAGAGGAACAGGGCCTTCTCGGTGGTGGCCCCTCGGCTCTGGAACTCTTTCCCATTGGAGATTAGATCTGCCCCTTCCCTCCTGACTTTCAGAAAGCTGGTAAAATCTTGGCTTTGGAATATAGCATTTGCAGAATGATGATTGAGTCAATAATGGCTGACCACACTGGCAGATGGTGATGAATTTGTGATTTTACTCTGACGACCTGGCTTTTGTAATTGTATGATCTGTATTTTAGTGTTTTTTGTATTAATGTATTATGATACTATTATGTTTATTCTATGTGTGTATGAATTTCCTCTGTTAGCCAGCCTGAGAAGACCGGGTTATAAAAGCTCTAAATAAATAAATAAATAAATAATAGATGAACCCCAAGGTTTTCTTTTCTATTGCTGGAAGCTTTGGTATTTTAAAGACAGAATCCTAAGCAGGCATACCTTTTTTGCCACTACACATAACATTCAACAACAAATGCTTTTTTTGGCTTCAGGGTTTAAAAATTGAGGTGCACATTAGACTTGAGTAAATACACACATGCATTTTATTGTATGTATTGTATTTTATGTTGATGTGTTTCAAATGTGTTATCTCCCTTCTCAAGACATAAAGAGTAAAATGTATTGGGTTGCAGTGAGTTTTCTGGGCTGTATGGCCATGTTTCAGAAGCATTCTCTCCTGAGGTGGCCAAAGTGGCCAATTGCAACATTCACACCTGCCTCAACTAGACAAGAATTATTTATCCCACCCTGGACATTCCTCAGATATATAAACCTCACTTGCCTCGTTTCCAACAGACGTCACAAGCTCTGAGGATGCCTGCCATAGATGTGGGTGAAATGTCAGGAGAGAATGCTTCTGGAACATGGCCATACAGCACGGAAAACTCTCAGTAACCTAGTGATTCCGGCCATGAAAGTCTTTGACAACACAGCAAAATATATTATCTATATAAATAAAAATGTAATGTTCATTTGTGGAATTAACGTAACTCAAAAACCACTGGACGAATTGACACCAAATTTGGACACAATACACCTATCAGGCCAACAAGTTACCATCACTCATAAAAGCAGAAGGGACTTAAAAGCTAAAAAAGCAAAAATATACTACAGGGCATGCACAAAAACGACTCCCCCAGCAAACAAAACACACAATAGCATATCCACCCTCGCTTCCGGGCTACAGCTCCCAGCATCCTCTAGACCAGGCCCTTTAGGAGAGGAGAATGAGCCAAATGCACTGCTTCCAAGCTGCAAGTTTTCTTCTACTTGGATTTCTTTGAGAGCATCCCAATCCCTGCATATTTCCAATTTCCTATTCCTAAACTACAACTCCCAGAAATCTTCCAGATAGATTAGATAGAGATAGGTAGGCAGGTAGATGGATCAGGAGGACTGCTGGGAGTTGCAGCAGTCCAGAACAGCTAGAGAAGGAAGAAAGAGGAAAAAGAGGATGGGGAAGAAAAGGTGTTGGGGGGGGGGGGGAGGAAGGGAAGAAGAAAAGGGAGGGAGGGAGGGAGGGAGGAAGGAAAGAAGGAAAGAAGGAAAGAAGGAAAGAAGGAAAGAGGGAGGGAGGGAGAGAAAGAAAGAAAGAAAGAAAGAAAGGGAAGGAAAGAAGGGAGGGAGGGAGGGAGGAAGGAAGGAAAGAGAAAGGGAGGGAGGGAGGGAGGGAGGGAAGGAAGGAAGGAAGGAAGGGAGAGAAAGGAAGAAAGAAAGAAAGAAAGAAAGGGAAGGAAAGAAGGGAGGGAGGGAGGGAGGGAGGAAGGAAGGAAAGAGAAAGGGAGGGAGGGAGGGAGGGAGGGAGGGAGGGAAGGAAGGAAGGAAGGAAGGAAGGAAGGAAGGAAGGAAGGAAGGAAGGAAGGAAGGAAGGAAGGAAGGAAGGGAGAGAAAGGAAGAAAGAAAGAAAGAAAGAAAGAAAGGGAAGGAAAGAAGGAAGGAAGGAAGGAAGGAAGGAAAGAGGGAAGGAAGGAAGGAAGGAAGGAAGGAAGGAAGGAAGGAAGGAAGGGAGAGAGAGAAAGGAAGGAAGGAAGGAAGGAAGAAAGAAAGAAAGAAAGAAAGAAAGAAAGGAAGGAAGGAAGGAAGGAAGGGAGGGAGGGAGGGAGGGAGGGAGGGAGGGAGGGAGGGAAGGAAGGAAAGAAGGAGGGAGGGAGGGAGGGAGGGAAGGAAGGAAGGAAGGAAAGGAGAGAAAGAAAGAAAGAAGGAAGGAAGGAAGGAAGGAAGGAAGGAAAGAGGGAGGGAAGGAAGGAAGGGAGAGAAAGAAAGAAAGAAAGAAGAGAAAGAGGGAGGGAAGGAAGGAAGGGAGAGAAAGAAAGAAAGAAAGAAAGAAAGAAAGAAAGAAAGAAAGAAAGAAGAGAAAGAGGGAGGGAAGGTTTGCCACAGCAACATGTGGCGGGTACAGCTAGTTTATTATTATAAATGAGTGTAGTGTTTAGGCATGGTTCTATCTCCAAGGTATCTTATTATGTACATGTATGTAAGTACAGGCATTCCAAAACTGAATTCCAAAACATCCGAAACACGTGTGTCCCCAAGTATTATTGTTTGGATAAGGGAGGCTCATCCTGTGCTTGAGTTTTTTAAAAGGCAGATTTTACTGAATGAGCGCTGCTCACAACTGCTGGAAAGTATGCATTCGCTTATACTTGGTTTCTGTCTGCAAGTTTAAAATGCCAAGTGAGCAGGTTGCTGGAGGCAGAGATGCATTTGTGGCCTACATATGGCCTATCAAAAAACGGGAGTGGGCAAGGCTGGAATGGCAACCCCGCCTTCAAAAGGCATGGCTGTTCACGTGCAGGGATGTAAGGCTCCGCGGAGACACAAACACGCACTGCTTCTACAGTCTCCCTCCCTCTTGGCAGGGAAGGGAAGGGGAATATTCCCACATGTTCAGAGGGGCCTCCACAAGAGAGCAGGCCCGCCATGCCTTTCTGCAGGCATAGGCCACGGTTGCCTAGCAACGGAGGAGCTGCGTCTCCCCTGCTCCCAGGGATCTTTTTATAACCAGGCCCGTGAGGCGTGGGCCGCCATGGGAGAGAGTGCCACCCCTATGGCGGCAGAGCAGAAGGCTGAGCTCCGGACCGCCCGCGTATCTATCCAAACATGCTCGTACCATATAGTATTCCAGGGGTCCTCAAACGTTTTAAGTCAAGGGCCAGTTCATGGCCCTCAGCCTGTTGGAGGACCAGGCTGTAGTTTGAAAAGGGCATGAATGCATTCCTATGCAAGCTGCATATGTCTTATTTGTAGTGCAAAAAATTATGAAAGATCAATAGGGTAAAGGTAAAGGTTTTCCCCTGACATTAAGTCCAGTCATGTCCGACTCTGGGAGTTGGCGCTTATCTCCATTTCTAAGCCAAAGAGTCGGCATTGTCCATAGACACCTCTGAGGTCATGTGGCTAGTATGACTGCATGGAGCGCAGTTACCTGCCCGCCAGAGCGGTACCTATTGATCTACTCACATTTGCGTGTTTTCAAACTGCTAGGTTGGCAGAAATCTGGGGCTAACAGCAGGAGCTCACGCCCAGAATTGGACACAGTATTCTAGGTGAGGTCTGACCAAAGCAGAAGAGAGGGGCACCATCCCTTCTCTTAATCTACCAAACACTATTCTCTTCATGATGCAGCCCAAAATCCCATTTGCTTTTTTAGCTGCTGCATCACATTTTGGCTCATGCTGAACTTGTGGTCAACTAAGACTCCAAAGTAGCCCCCAGTGGTGCAGTGGGTTAAAGCGCTGAGCTGCTGAGCTCAAAAGGTCACAGGTTCAAATGCGGGGAGCGGCGTGAGCTTCCGCTGTCAGCCCCAGCTTCTGCCAACTTAGTAGTTCGAAAAACATGCAAATGTGAGTAGATCAATAGGTACTGCTCTGGCGGAAAGGTAATGGTGCTCCATGCAGTCATGCTGGCCACATGACCTTGGAGGTGTCTACGGACAACGCTGGTGCTTTGGCTTAGAAATTGAGATGAGCACCACATCCCAGAGCCGGACACGACTGGACTTCATGTCAGGGAAAACCTTTACCTTTACTTAAGACTCCAAAATCTCTTTCATATGTTCTGTAGTTGAGTCAGGCATCACCCATCCTGTATCTGTGCATTTTATTATTATTTTCCTGCCTAAGTGGAGTATCCTACATTTCTCCTTGTTGAACTTCATTTTGCTCATTTTGGCCCATCTTTCTGTTAAGATCGTTTTGAATTCTGCTCCTGTCTTCTGGAGTATTAGCTATTCCTCCCAATTTGGTGTCATTTGAAAACTTGATAAGCATGCCCCCTATACCTTCATCAGAGGCGGCCCTAGGTAATATTCAATGGTAAGCAAAGAGTATTTTGGCGCCTCCCCCCCCAACCAATCACTGATATATATTTTCTGTTCGTCGTGGGAGTTCTGTGTGCCATATTTGGTTCAATTCCATCATTGGTGGAGTTCAGAATGCTCTTTGATTGTAGGTGAACTATACATCCCAGTAACTACAACTCGCATATGTCAAGGTCTATTTTCCCCCAAGAGCGCCCCTGGGCAAAATCAACTATACTGCAAATGCTTACTTTGCGTAATGGGTTGAGTCGCCCCTGACCTTCATCCATGTCCTTAATAAGGATATTGAAAACTGCACCCCACTAGTAACTTCTTTCCAGGATGAAGTGGAACCATTGGTGAGCATCCTTTAGGTTCAGACACACAACCAATTACAAATCCACCTAACATTAGTATTGTCTAGTCCACATTTAATAGTCACATGGGACTTTGTAGGACATCGTTTGGAAGATGTGTTTGAGGGAATGTAAGGATGATGAATAGGAAATCTGAAAATAATTTACTCCCTTCTTTGCCTCCAGAATTTTTCCTCTGCAAATGTTGATGTGGATAATGCTAAAAATAACTGCCAAATATTCTCTAAATATTTGATTACTGCGTTTGACTGCCCCTATTGTTTTATAACAATATTTAATCATGTTTGTCATTTGGTATTCTAACAGAATTTGAAAGCTGACGTACAATAGTAATTTGTGGAGTAACAGCTGAGAAGATTTTGTTTTGGGTGCTAGCAGAAATCAAAGCAAATAGTCAAATAATGTCCCAAATTGAATGGCCCTGGATTATGTTTTGGATGACGTGTTTTTAATTGATGTTTTAATAATTCATGTTTTAATTATTTGGCTTTAATTGTAATTGGTTATTTGATTATGTGTGTACGGCATCAAATTGCTGCCTGTTGTAAGGCTGCCTTGAGTCCCCTCCAGGGTGAGAAAGACAGAATATAAATATGATAAATAAATGAATAATAAACAAAGTCTATAACATTTGATTTCCATGTTTGGATAAAAATGTATCTATTAGGAATTGATCTGTAAAAACAATGCCTATCTGTATCTGACACAATTATGTCATCTCCAGGAATTTTCTGAGTCCTTGGAGCGATTCTATACTATACTTCCAATGGGAGTTACAACACAATTGCCCTGAAGAACAACAACAACAACAACAACAACAAAACTTTATTTATATACCGCTCTATCTCCCCAAGGGGACTCAGAGCGGTTTCCAAGTGACATAATCAATACATACAAAGAGAACAGCATGAATATAAAATTAACAAGACAAAATAAGCATTAAAAACCACAATAGCTCATATATTTAAAATAATACTGCCTGTTTAAGGCAGTTTAAAAGGCCAGGCCGGGCTGATGCGATTTTAGAGGGCCCAGGAAATTAGGTAAAGTCTATAACTGCACAAATTCAGGACCTAACAAATTCAGGAAAAAACTCTCTAGGATTTTTCTAGATTCTCCTGGGCGAATTCTGGTGGAAGTCATTCATTTTGATAGAGCTTGCTATTATCCAGGTTCTGGCCCAGCTTACTTGTTTGAAAGTATCTTCCTTTATGATCCACCTCAAAGGTTAAGATTGTCAGGGAGGCCCTGCTCTCGATCCCACCACCTCTGCAGGTGTGTTTGGCGGGGACAAGGGACAGAGCCTTCTCGATGGTGGCCCCCCATATGTGGATCACACTGCCTAACGAAATCAGGTCAGCGCCCTCTCTCCTGTCCTTCAGGAAGAAATTGAAATCATGGCTATGGACCAAGTTTTGAGCAGCAGTCACAGCAGTAACAATTATAAATGAATCATGTGATTGACAAAGGATGGATTTTGGACTATGACTCTAGACTTGGATTTGTCTCTTTTAAATTGTCTTTTTAAACCTTTTGATGATGTTTTAATTATAAGTTGCTTACCTGTAACTGTAGTTTCCTGAGTAGTCACCTACGAATTTGCACACATGGTATTCCTGCGCCTGCGCAGTTCAACTTCGGAACCTTCTAGAATAGAAAAAATGACATTTATGACACTGCCTGGCCCCGCCCCCCCTCCCCCCTCCCCTCTCGAGTATATATAGCCCACGCGGGGCCAGGCCCCCTCAGTTCTCTTCCGCCAAACAGCAGAAGACGGGGGCATGACACTCGAGGGGAGGAAGGGCGGGTTGTGCAAATTCGTAGGTGACTACTCAGGAAACTACAGTTACAGGTAAGCAACTTATAATTTCCTGTCGTAGTCAACTACGAATTGCACACATGGTAGACTAGCAAGCTACTAACCGTGGACGGTGGGCGTCATGCCACCGCTGAAAACAGAACTGATCTCCCAAATTCAGCTGCTCTCCTGGACACGACATCCATCTTGTAATGCGACACAAAAGAAAGTGGCGTCGTCCAGATGGCAGCTCTGCAAATGGCGTCCAAAGGCACACCTCTCATAAAGGCAACAGATGTTGACACCGCTCGGGTTGAGTGGCCCTTCACCTGTTGAGGTAAATCTTTCCCAGACAGTTTGTAGCACAACCGAATTACGGAAACCACCCAGGAGGAAAACCGCTGGGAGGACACTGGCAATCCCCTTGTATCCTTACGATACTTAATAAATAACCTTGGCGTTTTTCTAATTTCAGATGTCCTTTCTACATAAAACGCCAATGCCCTACGAACATCTAAGCAATGCCAACCCTTTTCCAGAGACGTTGTAGGCTTCTGAAAGAAAGAGGGAAGGACAATCTCCTGAGACATGTGAAATGCTGTGGAAACTTTGGGGAGAAAAGCAATGTCTGTGCGCAATACAACCTTATCTTTGTGAAATCTAAGATAAGGAGGATCAACCCGTAAAGCGCACAATTCACTGGCCCTCCTAGCCGACGTTATGGCCACTAAAAAGGCCACTTTCCAGGATAAATAAGACAAATCTATTGTCGCTAACGGTTCAAAAGGAGGCCTCATCAAAACTGTTAACACCAACTCCAAACTCCAGGAAGGGGAAACAGGGGATACACAGGGCCTAGTATTAGCAATACCCCGCAGAAAAATTCTAACCATTGGATCCCCAAAACATGATGGAAGACCCACTTTCCGCCGGAACCAAGAAATGGCGGCCAAGTAACACTTTAAAGACGAGCCCGAAAGGCCCGCATCTAACAACGAAACCAAAAAATCAAGTATTAATGAAATAGATGCTTCCTCAGGTGTGACACCCTTTTGTGCCACAAAGTTCTTAAACTTAGCCCACTTGTATAGATATGATCTTTTTGTCGAAGGTCTATGTGCCGCCTCAATAATAGCACGGACCGGACCAGATAGTTCCCCAAAAACAGTCAATGGTTCGGCAGCACGAGCCATGCTGTCAGTCCAAGCTGATGCACCCCGGGATACAGCACCTGACCCCCTTGAGACGTCAACAGATCTGATCTGTGACGAAACTGAAGAAAATTGTTCCGTGATAACTGAAGAAGGGGGGCAAACCAGGGCTGACGGGGCCACCAAGGCGTCACTAGAACGCAGTGAGCGTTGTCCCTCCTGATTTTCGCAACCACTCGGAGTAACAGAGGGAAGGGGGGAAACGCATAAAGTAGTCTGCCCCCCCAATGATGGAGGAACGCATCTCCTAGGCAGCCTATCTGTGGCATCGGGTGGCAACGGGCGCAAAACAGCCGGCACTTGGTGTTCTGAGGAGTTGCAAATAGATCCACCTCCGGTGCGCCCCAGAGTCTGAACAGGTCGGATGATACCTCCTCGTTCAGGGACCACTCGTGGTGGGCCATGGGACTCCTGCTCAACACATCCGCAAGACCGTTGTCCACCCCGGGAAGGTGAGTGACTACGAGATGTATCCCTCTGCTGATGCACCAATTCCATATCTCTAGACACAGGTCTAACAAGGGTCCCGAGTGAGTGCCCCCTTGCTTGTTCAAGTAGTACATCACCGTGGTGTTGTCGGTGAGTACTTGGATGACCTTCCCTGACACCACTCTCTCGAACGACTTTAGACCCCTGTCCACCGCGAGCAGTTCGAGTACGTTTATGTGCATGCCTGCCTCGTTTGCGGACCACACCCCTTGGGCGATTAAACCTTGAGAGTGAGCCCCCCAACCCAACAGGGACGAGTCTGTAGTCATAGACCTGACAGGAGATGGAGGCTGGAAAGGGAGGCCCTGGCATACCCAACGCTCGTCCATCCACTCCGCAAGGGAGAGTTTGATATTGGGTGGGATGGAAAGTGTGGTGGACGGATGGTCCCCAAGGGGGTTGAACACTGAGAGAAACCAAAACTGGAGGGGCCGCATTTTCAGCCGAGCGTAGGGGGTGACAGCCGTGGTTGAGGCCATGTGCCCCAATAAGACCTGAATCTGCTTCGCAGTTACTCTGGGGGCAGTGACAGCATGTCTGACCAACTCCTGCAATTTGCTGAAACGGTCTGGAGGAAGGTAGGCCCTCTGAGAGACAGAGTCCAGCAGCGCCCCGATGAATTGAATCCGTCTGGCAGGAATGAGGGAGGACTTCTCCGGATTGATGACCAGACCCAGGGACTGGAGCAAAGACAAAATAATAGAGACATGATGTTCTAATTGCTCAGGGGAGCTGGCAACAACCAGCCAGTCATCAATATAGGGGTACACCGTTACTCCCCTGGTGCGGAGGTGGGCCGCAACCACAGACATGCATTTTGTGAAGACCCTGGGCGCTGTCGAAAGGCCGAATGGCAAGGCGTTGTAACAGTAAGCCTGATGACCAATCATGAACGCCAAAAATCTACGGTGATGTGGTACTATAGAGATATGAAAATAGGCATCTTTCAGATCCACCGTAGCGAACCAAGCACCCTGGAATAACAACGGCATGATCATCGACAAAGTGACCATTCTAAATCTCTTTGAGGGAATATGTTTATTGAGGGATCTGAGATCCATAATGGCCCGGAAGCCCCCACTTCGTTTATTCACCAAAAAATATCGAGAGAAAAAACAGTATTGGAACATAACAGAGCTAACAGCAGAGATGGCCCCCTTGGCCAACAAGGCTTGAACTTCTTCTGACAAGGGCAGAGAAACAGGCGTAGATATAGGCTCTCCAGTAGGAGGTACAGTCTCAAATTCAATTCTATAACCATTTTTAACAATAGAAAGAACCCATTTGTCAGAAGTAATTTGCGCCCAAACATCGTAAAATGGGGCCAGTCTCTCATAGAACAATGGCGGGGACGGGCAACGTGCCCCTGTGACCTCAGCCGGCGAACAGGGTGATAGTGAGACCAAGGAGCAAACGGGCCCCGGCTGAGTCGCCCCCGATTCCACTCCCGTGTCAAACCCGCTTCTTGGATGCTGGTTGGGTCCTAGGCTTGTTTTGAAACGACTGGAATTTGGATCTGGCTCCATAGGGAGCTCTACGGCCAGATTGGAACCTAGAGAAACCCGAGTTGCGGTTCCTGTAGGGGCCCGTGAAAGAGTTTGAATAATTCCTGCGGAAGCCAGAGGACTGCTGTTGTTGCCATCTGGGTTTTGATTGGGAACTTGGTTGCCACGAGTAGCCAAACTTGCTCGCCGCTTGGCGAACTTCTTGCTTGCTTTTCAACTTTTCGTCTGTTTCGGGATTGAAAAGCCCATCCACATGTAGTGGGAGGTCTTCTGCAAGGGCTTTGCCCTCCTCAGAGAGGTTGGCTGCCCTAAGCCAAGCGTGCCTCCTGATCGAAGTGGCGATGGCAAAAAGGTTGCCCGCTGCTTCGGCCAGGTGCTTGGCGAAATCTTTTTGGAAGCGTGCCAATACGACGGCTTCCTCCTGCAAGGCTTTAGGGAAGCGTTGGCTATCTGGCGGCAAGGAGTCCAAATAAGGTAGGATTTGCTCCCACAGGAATTTTTGATAGCCGCTCATGTAAGTGGCAAAATGGGACATCCTTGTGAACAACCCCGCTGAAAGGTGGGCCTTTCTTCCCAGTGCGTCCACCTTTCTACCCTCTCTATCAGGAGGAGTAGTCAAAGCGCCCTTCTGTCGTTTGGCTTTGGCGACCTCAGCCACCACCGTGTTTGGCCTGGGGGGGTTGGAGACCCATTTTGCGGATGACAAATCAATCTTATACAGGGCATCTACCCTCCTGGGTACAGCCGCCACCAGCGGGGGGGCTACATCAGATACCCTAGCCAATTTCAGTAAGTAAGGAAGTGGTGGCAACGCAGTGGGGGACACGATGTTCTGCTCATCCGAGGGGAACATCGGGTCCTCCACGTGTTCAGATGGCTTTGGGGCCGGCAGGTCCAGAGCCTTTATCATTCTGCTAACGAGGGAAGCAAACTTATTGAAGTCAGGAGATCTGTCCATAGTCTCGTCTACAGTACCCGCAGCTTGGGCCAGATCAGGAGAGTCGGGGGCCGAGTCATAGTTGTCAATGTCCTCGCCTCTAAGTCCAGGCTCCTGTCCCTCTAGGGTATCTGGCTGGACATCAGTGAGCTGCAGCTCGCCCTCACACAGCATTGGGAGAGGGGGGGTGTCATGAATGGAGGGAGGGACAGTGTTAGCTCCCCTACCTGATGACACGTTCAAAGTATGCGCCCCTTGTAGAGAGGTGCCGGGCATCACAGTCAAAGGCCCCTGGGGAGGGGGAGGGGCAGCCGGCGCCATCATCCTTGGCATGGGAAGGGGCATGGCCGGTGTCGACGACATCGGGAAGGATGGTTGTGGAGGCCCCATTGTGGGCACAAACACATATTGCCCCGTTGAAGACAGCTGCCAAAAACCTTGAAAAGGCAGGGGTGGGGGCGCTGGAGCAGGCATCCGGTGTCCCCTGCGTGAGGGGGATCTGGACCACCTCGAGCGACGCCTCCTTCTCGAGCACCCTGAAGAGGAGGAGGAGGATGAGGAGGACGAAGAGGGCGATCTGCGCCGGCGGCGCCCAGATCCTCTTGAAGATCGCGACGGGGAGCGCGCACGTCTCGAGCGCCGGGAGCCGCGCCGCGGCGGCTCGATACGCTGAGCCCTTCTCTCCTCGCCCCCTCCCTCCAGAGCAGCCGATGTCGAGGGAGGGGAGGGGTGTTGAAATGCCGCTCCTCCAAAGATCGAGGAGGAGGGGCCAGCCATCTGCATTGGGGGCGAGGCCACGCCCCCTCCCTGAGGTGGAACCGGCATCGGGGGAAGCAGCTGGTCTCCGAGCGCGCCCTCGGTATCGCGAGGGGCAGCTCCTCCTGCCTGCATCCCTGAGTCTCCCGACATCGGGGGAGTAAGGGCAGGCATCGGCAGAGGCGGGATTGCCTGCCTCTCGCTCTCGGAAGGCTCTGAAGGCGTGAGCGCATGCGCTACCTCCCCAGGTAGCGCCCATGGCGGCAGGCTTCCCGCGCCGAGCGGCTGCGCCGACCCCGAAGGCTGGAGAGAGGAGAGTCGCGCAGCCTCGAGAGGAGGCGCTCGCTCACCGCGTTGCAGAGCGGGAGGGAGGCGCGTTGGAGGTGAGTGAAGGGCTGTCTCACTTCCCGCCCTTTTGCTTGGTCCTTGGGGACCCGGAGAAGCCAGAGCGCCATCTTGGAGGACAGCCTCCTTTGCCTTTTTAACTTTCTTTTTGGCAAGTCCGCCATGTTGAGACAATTTGGGGCCCGACAGGTTGGGAGGCCTGGTGGTTTGGGCCGGAGGCGCTGGCGGTAGAAGGGCCCTTTCATACAATGCCGCCTTTAATCTGGAGACCCTGTTCTTTCGGGTCTGGGGCGTGAAGGCCTGACAAATCTTGCATGGTTGAGCAAGATGGGCCTCTCCCAAACAGGCCAAGCACAGCGAGTGTCCGTCCGTGTCCGGGAGAGTATTTGGGCACTGAGTGCACCTCTTGAAAGACGTGGTCGCCATAGATGTTTAGGAAGGCGATCAGTCAAACAGCCGATAGGGAGTAGGCCAGAGGAAGGTCGAAAAACAGTCCGAGTCAAATAGCCAGGCAGAAGACAAGAGGAGAAGTCAGGTACAGTCCGGGTCAGAGAGTTAGAGCATAAACGAGGGCCAGTCCGAGTCAAAAACCAATAGTCTACCTATGAGTCGATCACGAAGAAGGTTCTCTAGTTGAATCGCTGGCGGATAAAGAGAACTGAGGGGGCCTGGCCCCGCGTGGGCTATATATACTCGAGAGGGGAGGGGGGAGGGGGGGCGGGGCCAGGCAGTGTCATAAATGTCATTTTTTCTATTCTAGAAGGTTCCGAAGTTGAACTGCGCAGGCGCAGGAATACCATGTGTGCAATTCGTAGTTGACTACGACAGGAAACTAATGGTTGCTGGTTGTAAGCCGCCCTGAGTTCCTCTCCAGGGTGAGAAGGATGGGATATAAATATCTGCAATAATAAAAAATAATCCAAATAGGAAAACATGGATTATTTTTTACCTATACCTCACAGACACAGTATATACCTATACCTACAGTAATTAGCAAAGATTGCTTATATCATAAACATCTATATATATAAAAATGTTCTGTGCATAATGAATACCCTAAAAACAAAAGAACCAATGAACGAAATCACACCAAATTTGGCAACAAACCGTCTCACAACACAAGGAGTTACCATCACTCAAAAAATTATGATTTTGTCATTTGGGAGTTGTAGTTGCTGGGATTTATAGTTCACCTACAATCACAGAGCATTCTGAACCCCACCAACGATAGAATTGGGCCAAACCACCCACACAGAACCCCCATGACCACCAGAGTGGGCCACAGCAACGCGTGGCAGGGGACGGCTAGTTACTTAATAAGCACAAAAAGCCCTATTTCCCATCCTAAATTATATTGCTGATTATGAATTCCTAGGGTGTTGGTGATCACAGAGATGGATACAGCAGGAAAAGTCAATTAAACACTTTACTGAATCATGGTCTCAGATCTGTTCTATTCTAAGTGTCCACATTTGTAGCCGCATCCTAACTAAAAACAACAACACTGCTGATCCTGCAAGCTTGACATTTGCTCACTGCTGACCCTCCTAGGAAGTGTCAAAGGAAGATTGTCCATTTAGAATTAATAGGAACTAAGCCTGGTAAAGAATGCACAACTCTCCATTTTCTTATCACTGCCTAAAACTGGAAGCATCTCTATAAGAATATATATAGACATATAGGCCAGGGCAAGTGGGCTTTATGTATGTTGCGGTAGGTCATAGAGAACTGGTTGCTTGAGCCTTGGCACATGCTACCTCACCTAAAGGGACAGCTGTAAACCATCTTCTGCCACAGCTCCACCCATTTGAAAGTGTGTGTGTGTGTGTGTGTGTGTGTGTGTGTGTGTGGCAGCGGAAGAATAGAGGGCATGACTACAGAAGGCAGACTCCAGAGTAATCTAGTTAACCAATCCATTTAGGGAACTCAGATTTCAAAGGATAACAAGGGGTCCTCTAGCGGTTTTCAAGACTGTGGGGAATGGGGACATTTTAGTCAGCCCACTTTAATGTGCAAAAGGGCATAAAAGATTAATCTGTTTAATTGCATAATGTTATCATTTGTCAAATTATTGATGGACAGGAGAGAAATTAGGAGTCAGTGTCCCCAATTGCTTAACCATCTCTGAAATCACAGACGCCTTAATAAATGGGGAAGAAATAACTCTTTGTTCTACACTAACTTCACCCTTCAAATACCTCATAGATACAGGCAGTCCCCGAGTTACAAACATTTGACTTACAAACAACTCATAATTAAGAACAAGGGGAGACAACAGGAAGTGTGAGAAATCTGCCCCTTGGGAGGGAAATATTCACCTGAAAGCGTTGTTATCATAGGGAAAAGGGCTCTCCACTTGAGCTTTCTCTCCAATCCTTGTTTCCACAACAAGCCATTTTTTTTTCAAAATACAATTCTTACAGGGACAGAAAGTGGGGTGAAATCTTCTTACTGTTTTTTTTTTATGTTTTGTGTATATCGTTTACTATGCTTATATGTTTTATACTTTAATGCGATGTTGTTTATTTTATTGTAATTTATATTTTATTTTATTGCAATTTGTTGTTTGGGCTTGGCCTCATGTAAGCCGCCCCGAGTCCCCGTTGGGGGAGATAGTGGCAGAGTACAAATAAAGCTTATTATAATATTATTATTCTGAGCAGGGGTACAGACAGCAAAACAAACTCCACAGGGATGTTAACCCTTTCCTATTCTATCTAAAGCTTTTATATATATCTATAGTTGCACTGTTAAAATGTACTTGTTGCGACTTACACACAAATTTAACTTAAGCACAAACCTACAGAACCTATCTTGTTCGTAACTTGGGGATTGCTTGTATTTGAACAGGGAAGAAACAGAACTGGGATTTTACTGCCATCTGGTGATAAACGTGCAAAGGTGCATTGAGAATACAGGGTACGTTTACAGTACATTATAAACCCCATACGAATGGAGATTATGTCCCTGGAGTTATTGTGGAAACGCAATACCATGGATAATAGTGAACCCTACTGAAATAAAGGATGTTTAGTGGATGTTTATCATAGAATCATACTGGTGGACAAAGACTATGCCTAGAGATCACCATCTAACATTTCTAGGTCCTCCAAGGTAACGCTGTGATCAACTTCTAGTGGAAACATACCATAGAATCATAATGGAAGACCTAGAAAATGTCTATAGAGAACATTTTTTTCAGGCATGGCTTGGTGAATCTGTGGGTGTCAGTCCCAAAGATATGGCAGTCATACTGTACAATTAAATAAGCAAAACAGCTGCCTGGCCTTGGTTCATTTGCCACCATAGGCCTACAATTGAGGAGGTCTAATGAACAGATATTTGAGCCCCTGGTAGCGCACAGGGTTAAAGCGCTGAGCTGCTGACCTTGTTGACCGAAAGATCGCAGGTTCAATTCCAGGGAGCGGTGTGCCAACCAGCTTCTGCCAACCTAGTAGTTTGAAAACATGCAAATGTGAGTAGATCAATAGGTACCGCTCTGGCGGGAAAGTAATGGTGTTCCATGCAATCATGCTGGCCACATGAACTTGGAGGTATCTATGGACAACGCTGGCTCTTCGGCTTAGAAATGGAGATGAGCAGCACACCCCAGAGTCAGACATGACTGGACTTAATGTCAGGGGACAACCTTTTTAATGGACAGATCTACACAGTGAATCAGTTCACATCGAATGGTCAGCCTTGATGGAGGAAAAAATTAGTAAACTGCACCAAAACTTTGATTGCCCCAGCGAAGATCTGATACCATGGATAATGGCTGCTTACCATGCAATGATAAGCGGCAACTATTGGGAAAGTTAAGAGGCAACTCATCACCAGAGGGTTCTCAGCTGTAGTACTTCAGAGGTTTTCACTCTATACTCTAAATCACACAAAAAGATTGTCATTTGATTTCAAAGACAGAATTGTTAGTGAATTCACTTTCATCTTCAAATCAAAATTTAACTCTTCTGATCAGTACTGAAAGTGAAGCTTGGGGAAGAACAAGACTAGCATGATCAGATCCAGCAGGGTAAGAATCACTGGACGTGTTTTGTAAAATCTCATCAGGGGAAGATTTTCTCATGAAAATACCTACACTCTCCCTTTTATATCACTATTAAAAGTGCAGAATCCCTGTCCTCATTATTTCTTTCTTGTGTCAGGAGCAACTTGAGAAACTGCAAGTTGCTTCTAGTGTGAGAGAATTGGCCGTCTGCAAGGACGATGCCCAGGGGGACGCCCAGATGTTTTTGATGTTTTACCATCCTTGTGGGAGGCTTCTCTCATGTCCCCACATGGGGAGCTGGAGCTGACAGAGAGAGCTCAACCTGCTCTCCCTGGATTTGGACCTGGGGGTCGGGACCGCTGGGGGGGTCACGAGGGGGTTTCAGAGGGGTCGCCAAAGTCCATCCAAAAACGTAGTATTTTCTGTTGGTCATAGGGGTTCCATGTGGGAAGTTTGGCCCAATTCTATCATTGGTAGAGATCAGAATGATCTTTTGTTGTAGGTGAACTATAAATCCCAGCAACTACAACTCTCAAATGCCAAGGTCTATTTTCCCCAAACTCCACCAGTGTTCATTCACATTGGGCATGTTGAGTATTCATGGAAAGTTTGGTCCAGATCCATCATTGTGTGAGTCCATAGTGCTCTCTGGATGTAGGTGAACTACAACTCCAAACCTCAAGGTCAATGCCCACCAAACCCTTCCAGTATTTTCTGTTAGTCAAGGGAGTTCTGTGTGGCAAGATTGGTTCAATTCCATTGTTGGAGTTCATAATGCTCTTTGATTGTAGGTAAACTATAAATCCCAGCAACTACAACTCCCAAATGACAACATCAATCCCCTGCTAACCCCACCAGTATTCAAATTGGGGCATATCACATATTTGTGCCAAATTTGGTCCAGTGAATGAAAATACATCCTGCATATCAGATATTTATATTATGATTCATAAACAGTAGCAAAATTGTAGTTGTGAAGTAGCAACAAAAATAATGTTATGGTTGGGGGTCACCACAACATGAGGAACTGTATTAAGGGGTCGCAGCACTAGAAAGGTTGAGAACCACTGGTTTAACCCATTGCACCATCGGGGGCTCCGAAAGGACTAATAAGCAAGCCAAAATAAGGATTTAAAAGGAGCCCATACTTTTTAAGGGTGGAGGCACACTGTAATTAATAAACAGTGTTGTCAACTGACAATTATATATGGATAGGAAAACAACCCAAGAGTTGCATGAATACAAACACAGAGCTATTATCTTTATACATCCCAGACTCCCCAGTAACCTGCTAGCTAGAAAATTCTGGGAGTCATAGACCAAAATTGTAATTTTCCCAAGCTCAGTGCAGTTGCTAGGGAAGCCACAATCCCTACCCATTCAGTTTTGTTAATTTTTTCCAAATAGTGACTAAAGAGTGGTAAAGTTCAAACCATCTTCTCTCCCCCTATCCTTTGATCCCTTTCTCTGACAGCGAGAGAATCTGCCAGCCAAAGCACTCACCTCTGAATTGCTAGGATAAAGTCTTAATATGTCTACCCCAAATACTTAGAACTATCTTCCATAAAATGTGAAGGTAACTCAGCCGTAGGGAAAGCCTGGGTGGGCAGGGAAGCAAGGATATGGGGTTATTTCACCTTGCAAGCATCTCGGAGCATTGCCTATTCTTCCCTCCTTGACAGAGGCGGCCCTAGGTAATTTTCAACAGTAAGCAAACAGTATTTTGCCACCGCCCCCAACCAATCACTGATATATATTTTCTGTTTGTCGAGGGAGTTCTGTGTGCCATATTTGGTTCAATTCCATCATTGGTGGAGTTCAGAATGCTCTTTGATTGTAGGTGAACTATACACCCCAGTAACTACAACTTGCATATGTCAAGATCTATTTTCCCCCAAGAGCGCCTCAAGAGCGTCCCTGGGCAAAATCAACTATACTGCAAATGCTTACTTTGCGTAATGGTTGAGCCGCCCCTGCTCCTCGACTCCATGTACTGCCCTGCTCCTCCAGAGCAAGATGTGCCTCACTGCCCAGTTGCTGGGAGCAAAAGGTAACACAGTGCCAGGAAAACTGGCTTCATCTTGCAGCTTTGCCTAGTCGTTATCTGATTCACAGTAAAAGAAACAGAAAAAAATAGCTCTGCCATTTCTTGGCATGAGGTCCAGACAGCCCTGGTTTCTGAACTCCGAACTAGCTCTTTAGCACAAGCAAGCAATTATTCTTTCAGGATGCTTCAATTCACAGCAGGATATAAATTCAGAAACAATCAGAATGATCAAAGGGATATTTTGCACTTTTGCATATTTTTTAAAATATTGCAAGTAAAAGCAGTTGTCCTTGTTGTTTTCTTTAAAATGGATCTTATGAGCTTTGAGAGGCAAACAGCTCAGAGCTCTGACTGAGCTTGAGTATTGTGGGTGCTGAAGGGCAATCTCCATGAATCACTTTTCTCAAGCTCAACGGCCTATTTGAATACATGGAAGAAAGCCTGACGAGGAGGCCAAATGCATCATCAGAAAATATGGATTTTCATGTAATTCGTGCATTTTTACTCTTAAAAGCGGCTCATAGAGAAACCCATGTGTAGTGAAATTGCTACTCTATGTTAAAGTTTTGGTGTATAGCTCTATGTTTACATATGACAGATAGGGAAGAATAGGCACAGACAGGGTAGCAACAGCAGAGATAGGATTCATTTGCATATGGGAAGTCGATTGGTCATATGCAGATTACTGTACGCCCATGATTTGAAAAGGTTGTTAGGCCAAAATGACAGTTGGGGAGAGCAGAGCTGAACATTCCAAAGGGGCGGAGCCAAGGTTCTGAAAGAGGCAGTTAGAGTGAGGGAGTTTGAAAATGGCAATTAGGAATCTGTGTGTGAAGAGGATAGTTGGTTTTTGAGTGCCTGATAGAAATAAGCAGTTATGAAGATGTGTTAAAGACTTCTGATATAGAGAAGCAGTTAGCTAAATAGAGCTTGAGTTTTAAGGAACATAAAGAAGGCTAGTGTTGCCTTAGTTCAAAATATAATTCAGCCAAGAGTGTGTAAAGCAAGTAACATGTTTGTGAATGTGAAACATTGATAGTTTATTCAGGAAAGTTAACCAAGTAAATGATACTGACTGTAAGCCTCAAGATTGCAACAAAACACAAATGTAACCACAAGCGTTGGAGCCAGAAGTTATAAATAAACTGTGTTACTTTGTTATACACAAGAGTGTTTCATTTGCCTGTGATATAAAGTACAGAGGTTTAACAGTACACAGAAAGTCCCAGCCAATATAAAAGAAGAAACTGAATCAGTATAAAGTAGCAAAGAGGGTTTTTTTTAAAGAGGAAATAGTCTCTCTCCCTTGCTACACCATGCCATCGGTTTTTTAAATCTTTGCGTGTTATTGTTTATATGTGAGCTATATTAATTGTTTTTTTGGTTTTTTTGCTTTTTGCTTTATTGATGTGTTGTTGGGCTTGGCCTCATGTAAGCCGCTCCGAGTTCCTTGGGGAGATGGTGGTGGGGTGTAAATAAAGTTTTATTAACATTATCATCATCATCATCATCATCATCATCATCATTAGAAACAAGTGAGGAAGTACAGGAAAGTCATTTTTAAAATACGATGAATCAGTTAAAAAGCCAAGGCCTCCCAGGTACTTATTTAACATTATACTTACAATGCTTAAAAACAAAACTCCTCTGAACCTCTTATCCAAGAAGTAATTAAATTAGTTATTTTAATTTCTTCAAAGAACCGGGATGTTACAAGCCTCTGGCCTGTAGTACTAAACATGCCTAAGCTTTGCAGCAACATGCCCACATAACAGTAAAAGCAATTAAAACAGTAATATCACTCTTAATTCAATTCCTATAATATCTCTTATAATACATTATCAGTGTACTGGAGTTAGTTACACCTTTGTAAGTGAAATAAAAAGGAATTAATTAATGGCAAATTCTGGGATACTTCTGAGTGCTAAGTGGAGCAAGCCTTTGCCTAGCGTTTAAACAAATAATTTCCTAGGGGCTTCCTAGGACACAGACAGTATTAATTAGAAGCATCTGCAATGGGAGACATTCAGTAAATGCCCAAAGGAAGAAAACCATGATATTTTGAGCAAAATGTATTAAATTTACATCCACTTTAGATAATCCTTTCTGCACACAAGTGTTTAATCTGCACTTTTTTTTGAATATGATACATTCAGCTCAGCATCTTTCTGGCACATTCTGTGTGCTCAGCATATGATTAAGATTGTTGCAACAATGCAACAAGCACACTAGCAAATATTATACTGTCTCAAATTGTCCAGAGAGCCTGCACGGAAAAGAAGAAGTCAAATGAATGCTGGGCATTTTTAATAGAACCCAAGGTTTTGTTTCATGCCAAAGCTTTTGCATAACAAACTGAGGAGAGCTAGATATACTGATAGCTACTGACTGTTTGCCTCAACCCCATCACTGATTTCTGTGTTGTTATTATCTGGGTTTCTGAGGCTTTTCTCTTTCACATGGAGCAGCTGCCTTCTCCTATTGCCACGTGCCCACAACAAATGAGAAAGGAAACCCATGTCAATGGGATAGAATCATAGAGTTGGAAGAGACCTCATGGGCCATCCAGTCCAACCCGTTGCCAAGAAGCAGGAAAACTGCATTCAAAGCACCCCCAACAGATGGCCATCCAGCCTCTGCTTAAAAACATCCAAAGAAGGAGCCTCCACCACAGAGAGTTCCACTGCTGAACAGCTCTCACAGTCAGGAAGTTCTTCCTAATGGATAGGTGGAATCTCCTTTCTTGTAGTTTGAAGCCTCTGCTTAAAAGCCTCCAAAGAAGGAGCCTCCACCACACTCTGTGGCAGAGAGTTCCACTGCTGAAGGGCTCTGACAGTCAGGAAGTTCTTCCTCATGTTCAGATGGAATCTCCTTTTTTGTAGTCTGAAGCCATTGCTCCGCGTCCTAGTCTCTAGGACAGCAGAACACAAGCTTGCTCCCTCCTTCCTATGACTTCCTCTCACATATTTATACATGGCTATCATGTCTCCTCTTAGCCTTCACTTCTTCAGATTAAACATGCCCAGCTCTTTAAGCCGCTCCTCATAGGGCTTGTTCTCCAGACCCTTGGTCATTTTAGTTGCCTTCGTCTGGACACATTCCAGCTTGTCAATATCTCTCTTCAATTGTGGTGCCCAGAATTGGACACAATATTCCAGGTGTGGTCTGACCAAGGTAGAATAGAGGGGTAGCATTGCTTCCCTAGATCTAGACACTAGACTCCTATTGATGCAAGCCAAAATCCCATTGGCTTGTTTGCCACCGTTTCACATTGTTGGCTCATGTTTAACTTGCCCACAAGGACTCCAAGATCTTTGTCACACGTACTGCTCTCGAGCCAGGCATCCCCCATTCTGTATCTTTGCATTTCATTTTTTCTGCCTAAGTGGAGTATCTTGCATTTGTCCCTGTTGAACTTCATTTTGTTAGTTTTGGCCCATCTCTCTAATCTGTTTTGAATTCTGCTCCTGTCATCCAAGGCCCACCATTGGATGTGTAGAAAAGCTCCAAAGGGAAGATTTTGGAATTCCTGATTTATAATTCCATAGCAACCCAAAGTGCATAGCACATTATACAATGCTTCACTTACCCACAAATGGCACTTTTAGGATTGAGCCCCTCTTTATGTTGTTAGTCCTCTCAATCCACTGAAAACATGGGGTGGTTGTGGTGAAAGAAACCCTGGCAATGGACTTTCTTTATTCAAGTCATGTCTTTTGCAACCCTGCTGAGTGAACAGGTCAACACCATAGACAGAAATGCGATGATGCAAATTGTTTCCATTATATGTGAACATGAAATAAGGTACAAACGGTCCCCAGACAGGCCATTTTGCATAATCCAAAAGGGCATCAAAATGATAGGAAAATAAGAAATCTGAAATATTCCTGACAGGAGGAACGGATCTGGAGGAGAGCAAGCTAACATTTGAACAAGATGCTGAAAGTCATATCCTAATTTGGGCAAGAATCAAAGTGTTTTGGAAAAGGAACTTCAGACAGGCAAAGCTCAGCCAAGTCAAAACAACTGCTTAAGGGGACCGACTGTTTTACTGAAGCCCTTCTACACAGCCACATAATCCAGATCATTAAAACAGTTAATCCACATTATCTGCTTTGGATTATATAAACCTACACTGCCATAAATCCAATCCAAAACAGATAATCTGGATTTTATATGGCAGTGTCGAAGGGGTCTGATTTGACACCTTTCCCCAATTTTGAGCACAGCCCCCCCTCATCCAACCCTTAGGATCCTCCAGCATCCCCCCTCCTCATCCAAGGTTTCGGAAAACACTCAGTTGAATGCCTTGCAAAGAACCCAAGAACAGACAGAAGCAGCAAGAAAAGGCAGCAGAAGTCAGAAAGATCTCTTCAATTGTTCTTTTCTTTATTGTTTTAGTTCAGAGAAGAAGGAAGCCTTTGATTTGTTGACTGAAGTCAATTTTATACACAAGAGCATTTGTTATAAAGACTCTTTTTTTTGTTTCTTATTTACAGTGACAATTGGGGAGGAGGGAATGGGAATATGGGCTTCCTGAAGCAGCACGTGTCAATATGATAAGAGTCCACATCTGGCTGGGGAAGAAGAGGTGCTGAGCAAAGAGAGCACAAGGGAGACTACCCCAGATGGATTCGCAAGCATTCCTGACACGCTCCATGGGGCCGGAAGTTGGGGTGGGGGGTAAGGAGGTGCTTTTCTCCCCAGCCTCCCCTCCCTGCAGAGCCTGCTTGCATCACTATTTCAAAGCACATTCCTACAACTGCTGGCTAAATCTGTGGGTAATCCAGCAGCTTGTTGCATGTGAGTCTTGATGCCGATTTTGCAAGGCACAGCCCTCCATTGATGCACAAAGCACCCTTGTTTTGAACATCAACGAAGCTCAGCATTCTCATACTTCACCCACAAGGCCCAAAAGGGAGCAAATATCACCCATTTTCCCCATAATCATGGGGTCTGGGGAGCAGAATGAGAAGACAAGCAGGTTAACACAAAGAACAAACAAAGCAGGACCCATCCATTTTGCATACCTGTACACTGGCTTAAGCACAACTCTTTGCACTCTCAGCAACGTATGAGGTCAGTCAAGTCAGCTTTTACTTTTGCATACCTGAAATGGTGCCATTCATTACGCAAGCACCTGTTTTGCACTGCCATGGCACAGCAGGCAGTGCTAGCTACATTTCTTATGCACACGAGCCACTCAGAGGGCAGGGTTGGTGTGCTTTCCATCATTTGCAGAAGCAGAAGCTACTTCTGTGGCGGGTGGGCTCGGGGTATTGAAGGAAAGTGTGGGACAAGGTGGCCCTTGAAATCTGCTAAGGCCCACCACTGGACAGCTGTTTATGCTGTATGGCTTACCAGAATCCAGTATTTGTGGAATCCTGAGAATCTGAGCTTTCATTAAAAATAAAAGCAAACAAGAATTTAGCCCTCTGGTTGTGGAGGAAAAATTCTGAAAATATCCAGCCCACATGTGAAAAAAAAGTGAAAATGGAATCTCATTGAGCAATAGTACTTCTTTAGCCAACATGGACCCAATTTCTTTCTTTCTTTCTTTCTTTCTTTCTTTCTTTCTTTCTTTCTTTCTACCTATCTCTCTTTCTCTCCATTCATCTATCCATCATTGCCTATCTTGTTCAAGACAAGGAATCTCCTTTTCCAAGGCTATATATAAGGAATGTATAGCTGCTCCTGAAGCATATTTTATTCCCAGATGTCCACAGTAACATTTCATTAAAGATGACACATAGTGACGTTAAATCAACCCACTCAAAAGTTTCCCTGCCCTGTTTCACTTCACTGGCAACTGCTTTGCAGAGGAGTAGGGTGTGGAAATGCTAAAAGATGGTGACATGTCATGTGTCTTCTTTCGTTGAATGTTATGGAAGAGAGGCAGCAGATATGCGACAGGCAGTTAATATCCTTCAGAGTCTGGATTTCATGCTCTTGGTAGAGAGCTGGTCCAGGAGAAAGCTACTGACTGGGATTGCACCCTTATCGCAGCCCACTTTAACCCTAGTTGGCTAGGAGTGGGATTGCACCCTTATTGTAGCCCACTTTAACCATAGTTGGCTAGGAGTGGGATTGCACCCTTATCGCAGCCCACTTTAACCCTAGTTGGCTAGGACTGGGATTGCACCCTTATCGTAGCCCACTTTAACCGTAGTTACGTCCAACAAGAATAGGCTGATAAAATCAGCAGATGAATGGACAGTCAACAACTGAGTAAATCCCATCCATTCAATGGATTTACTCTCAAAAGGACTGGCTACTGCAGTGGTTCTCAACCTGTGGGTTCCCAGATGTTTTGGCCTTCAATTCCCAGAAATCCTAACAGCTGGTAAACTGGATGGGATTTCTGGGAGTTGTGGGCCAAAACACCTGGGGACCACAGGTTGAGAACCACTGGGCTACTGGATTCAGGCTACCAATCTTTAAAAACAGTATAAAATGGGAAATCCTGGTTAAATATAACTATTTTAAGGAGGTCTGCACAGGTTCAGGGCTCCAGAAGAACCAGTTGGGGGAAAAGCATAGGATCCCAAAATCACCCTCATTTAACTTAAATCATGATGTTAGGGCTGCACCAGAGAAAATTGAAATATTCTCCAAAACCCTGCTGGAAAAAAAGGCACAAACAAATACTGTACAGCCAAAATACAGTTAAAAATAAGCCGACAATGTACAGACTTTGTATAAGTTAGAGATGCTTCATACATGATAAATTCCAAAATAGAAAATCAAGTATGTGCAGGAAATAACACATGGTACTGTCAAATGGAACCACAATATGCATGTGTATTTTGTCATAGGCCACAATAATTTACAGGTGTATGTTCACGTTGTACATCATCTTCTACTTTCTGGGATATTTGTAGCTGTTCACAGAAGTCAGAGAGCAAAATTGAGACTCTGTGGTGGCTGAACATGTGTGTTACTATGGTGACACGGTAGTCATCAAAAACAATCTTCCATGTGGTTGGAATTCACCCAAAGCTTTCCAGATGGAGGTAGGGGAGGCTGGCATGGGATCAACTATGTTTTCTCTTCCTGCATATGTTATGGCTGCAGCTCAGAGCCCCAAACGCATAGAACTATAGCTCTCCACCCCCATCTTCATCCCGCCCAGTGGTAAGCATGCTGCTATGGTAACGTAGGAACCAGCACCTACCTTTTCAATTAGCAGTGGCTTGCTCCCACGTTAACGTCGATAGCAAGTTGCTTCGCCATCATTCATGTTGGCAGTCAGTGCAATGTGGTTAATCCCTCACTTTTGCAAATTGGATTAAAAAGATGGCTTTCCTCCTGGTTCAACGAGTGGGCACTGAGTTGTCTGACTACAGCTCTCATCATCCCTAGCCAACATAGGTAATGTTATGGAATATTGGGATTTGCATTTCCAACAGTATATGGAGGCCTGCATTTTCTCCATCCCTGCCCTTGTCCCTTGAAGAAAGAGATTCTCTCTTTGAAAAGTCCACTCTACCCCACTTTGAAAAGTCCACTCTACTTCAACTAAACCTCTTATGTCTAAGAGGTTTAGTTGAAGCTCAGTTATACCAATTCCAACCACTGGCCCATGTAACCCAATCTTCCTCAAGCTCGTAACCTCCAGATGTTGCCATGATGGCTGGGGATGATGAGAGTGGAAGTCCAACATATATAAAAGTAAGGCAGTTTGAAGGAAGGCTGACCTATTTGCTTGGCTCTCTAGAGCCTCAGGCAAAGGTATATTCTCAGCTCTCTGATCTGAGCTTCTTTTTAATTTAATATAAACTTGGGGTGTTGTAGAACAGGGGTCCTCAAACTAAGGCCCATGGGCCAGATACGGCCCTCCAAGGTCATTTACCCGGCCCTCCCTCAGGTCAACCTATGTCTTGAAAGCACACAACAACAACAACAATCCTATCTCATCAGCCAAAAGCAGGCCCACACTTCCCATTGAAATACTAATAAGTTTATATTTGTTAAAATTGTTCTTCATTTTAATTATTGTATTTTTAAAGCCCCCCGTGGCGCAGTGGGTTAAACCCCTGTGCCGGCAGGACTAAAGACCGATAGGTCACAGGTTCGAATCTGGGGAGAGGCGGATGAGCTCCCTCTATCAACTCCAGCTCCTCATGCGGGGACACGAGAGAAGCCTCCCACAAGGATGATAAAAACATCAAATCATCTGAGCATCCCCTGGGCAACGTCCTTGCAGACAGCCAATTCTCTAACACCAGAAGTGACTTGCTGTTTCTCAAGTCGCTCCTGACACGACAAAAAAAATGTTTTTTTTAAGTGTTTTTGCACTACAAATAAAATATGGGCAGTGTGCATAGGAATTCATTCTTTTTTTCCTTCAAATTATAATCCAGCCCTCGAACAGTTTGATGAACTGTGACCTGGCCCTCTGTTTAAAAAGTTTGAGGACCCCTGTTGTAGAAGCACAGTCTATGCTTCACTAGTGAGCTCTAGCCAATCCCACCAATTTAATACTATTCTCCAGCTCCTCATTTAAACATTTTGCAAAATTTCAAACAATAACACCATGTTGATCCTATGCCTTCGTCCCTGAAACCACTATGGAGTGCCATTTATGCAGTTTTCTTACTGACCCTTAAGGACCACCCAATTTCTCCCTTGGTCAAGGCTACATCACAGGGTTAGAAAGCTTTTTTAAGACACAAGGAACAATAAGAAACATTCGTTGCACTGTATAGCAATTCCAATACAAGGCAGGACAGGATAGGCCAAATCTCTCCTTATAGATTATAGCCCACATCCTTCCTCACCACCCCTGCACTTCCACCATCTCCGTCTAATCAGGCTTTGCTCCCAAAGGAATCTGTACTCTGTCAAAACAGGAAAGCCACATCCTATCCAGGTGACTGTGCAAAACAAGATATCAGGTACATGCCATCCATGGTGCAAGAGCACAGTCTGCCGACCTTAAGGGCGTGCAAAGATCCTCCAATGGGTCCTGGGTCCAGGATTCCCAGCCCACCTTTAGTCTGTGATGCTGGAGTCCTTGGCTTGATGAAGCAGAGTACTGTTGCATCCAAGATGATACCTGGATGAGATGGAGAAGATGTCCCGTAATCCCAAGAAACAGGGAACATGAAGGTTGAGCAAGACAGAGAGAAAAAGAGAGATAGTCCTGTGGGAGTGGAGTTATACAGTCCTGCGGGGGAGAGCCTGGCACATTGTTTGGGTGGAGAGTCCTGCAGGAAATAAGCAATTGAAGCTGCTTCCAAAGAGTTTATTTTTGGTTGGTTTCAATGTTCTTTCAAGCAGCATCTTGAAAACAAGGAAGGCTGACAACAGAGTAGCGAAAGGCAGGAAAAGTGCATGTAAGGGGACCCCGAGAGGCCAGTGCAAGACTGCAGACAAGGTGTGGGGTGGGGGGCAGCAATAAAGAGTTGTTGTCTAAAGACACGCTAACATCTACCCACATTTGGGGTAGGATGGTGTGGTTGTGGTGTTCAAGCAGGAAAGGGAGGGGTGAGATTTTAAGGCTTATGCGTCTGCATAGAAAAATGTGTAAACTGATTGGCGCAAGAGATTATGGGAGATGAGGGTGATTTGGCAGAGCTCGTTCCAGAGACAAGGCTGGGAGACCTTTCACACATTATATATTATATTAAAACGGAGTCTAGATTAAGTGTAGTCAATCCTAGATCTCCAACAAGCATACTTGTTAAATACATGGGGTGGTCAGTAGCCTTCACTCCTGAAAATTTCAGATGTAAACCCAAGAAATATAATGTGTGAACAGGTTCAGAGAAGACAGTGCACGAAAACAATGAGGCACAAATATGCTGTGGAGGATGGAGGTCTGCCCCGATACTGAAGCTCAGTCAAGACACACCAATCTGAGCAGTGCAGTGAGATTAGTTTTCCTTGTGATGAAAGATGAAGTTGACCGAAACAAATTATATAACAAATGGTAATCAAGATATGGGACAATCCTTTATAACAGTATTCTCAAAGGGGTCAACACATAAAATCATAATTTAGTTCTAAAGTTCAATAAAGGTGTAGCCTGGGCATTCAACTTAAACTCGATCTTGCCATTATTCAAAAGCCAGGGTCAGTTCCTTCAATGGCTGACTCTTCTGTCATGCCCTAGGGTACGGGATGATTTGAGAATACGGTTCCTGAGAATGGTCAGAATATGAATCTTTAGCCAATGTGATCACAACCAGGTTTTTCCATTTTGCTAACCTTTTTATGATGGTCCCAATCCAGTGCTTTCAAGTGTAACTAGTTAGCCATAAATATGGCAAACATGCTTTTCTTATCACTTTGATCTAAATCGAATTGCTAGTTCCAACGCTAAAATGAACTGCTGAACAGTAAGTCAAAATCCCACTGATTCAACTAGCATCGTTTAATGTGGCGATGGGACCTAGAATTTGATCTTCATGCCAGGAAAAGCCTGACATGAAGTTCTTCCTGCTATCACAGTCAAAGGAGAAGCAACAGTGATGAAATGGATAGCAGAATATTTCTGGAGCATTTAGGTCAAGAAATATGGTTCAACATAGGACTGAATCTAGGCCTTTCTTGGAAACAACTCGAGAGGAACTGATGAAGGAAAAGCTGAATGATAAAAGATTAAAACTCACAGTATGGATTGTAGACATTTGCTAAAAACCAAATTTAATGAGGTTTAAAATCTGCCGGGGAGGCCCTGCTCTCGGTCCCACCAACTTCGCAAACACGGCTGGTGGGGACGAGGGACAGGGCCTTCTCAGTAGTGACCCCCCGCCTGTGGAATTCGCTCCCCAGTGAAATTAGATCAGCACCCTCCCTCCTTTCTTTCAGAAGAAAACTGAAGATGTGGTTGTGGAACCAGGCTTTTGGCTAATGGATATAACGGCACCTGAACAGTGAATTGGACCAGACGACGATTGTTATAATGGAAACGTTTTTATGATTGATAATTAATGTTGTTTTAATGTGTTGTATTGGTATTTATTTATTTATTTATTTATTTATTTAAAACTTTTATATCCCGATCTTCTCGTGTGCCAGCTGCGCCCGTACCTTGGAAGTTTGATCTGGCCATGGTGGTCCACGCTCTGGTTACATCCCGTATAGACTATTGCAACGCTCTCTACGTGGGGTTGCCTTTGAAGACCGCCCGGAAGCTACAACTAGTCCAACGAGCGGCAACCAGACTACTAACAGGAGCGGGGTACAGGGAGCATACTACTCCTCTGTTGCGTCAGCTCCACTGGCTGCCAATCAGCTTCCGAGCACAATTCAAAGTGCTGGTGTTGACTTATAAAGCCCTAAACGGCTCTGGCCCTATTTAACTGTCTGAACGGATTCTCCCCTATGAACCATCAAGGTTATTAAGATCTTCTGGAGTGGCCTTGCTCTTGGTCCCACCTCTTTCGCAATTTAAGGGGCAGATTTAATCTCCACCGAGGGACAGGGCCTTCTTGGTGGTGGCCCCTCGTCTCTGGAACTTCCTCCCGGTGGAGATTAAATCTGCCCCTTCCCTCCTGACTTTTAGAAAGCTGGTTAAAACATGGCTTTGGAATACTACATTTGGAGAATGATGATTGAGTCAATAACTGCTGACCACAAGGGCGAATGGCGATGAAATTATGATTTATTCTGACGAACTGACCTTTGTAAGTTGTATAAATGTATTTTAATGTATTTTTGTACTATTGTATTATGATGTTTACTGTGGTTAATCTTATTGTATTTTAACCCTCTGCTGTTAGCCGGCCTGAGTCCCTCTTCGGAGGTCGAGAAGATCGGGTTATAAAAGCTCAAAATAATTCTCACTTTCGTAGAGGGACTCAGACCGGCTTGTGATTTTATTCTGCTTTTATAATTGTACGTATCACGGCATCGAATCGCTGCCATTGTGAGCCGCTCTGAGTCCCCCTGCAGGGGTGAGAAGAGCGGGGTAAAAATGATGTCAATCAATCAATCAATCAATCAAATGAATAGAAAAGGGAAGTTTGTATGAAGAGCAGGTTTCCCCAGAATTTGAAGTCAGTTAAAAAGAACTGATGCCAGACTTATGTTAGCAAATGCCTGGGTTTTGAACAACAAGGCTAACATATAGAAATGTTGCCGCTGAAGGCCAGGATTGGATTTGTGCACATCATCATCACTGTCACTCTCACACTGGCTGTGGTAATACCTGGCATGAAAATAGAGCAATGGGAAAAGTGAAGGGTCAGCTGTTAATTTCTGTAGAATTAAAGAAAAAGCAGAACAGTCAGTAAAAAAGAAAAACAAGAAAAAACGTAGCAAACTTAGGTGATGTGTTTGTTTGTGTGTTTAAGGGGAAGTGAAAACCTAAAGAAATAACATAACATAAAACATAACATAACATAAAAGCAAGTGTCAAGGCAATTGTCAAGGTGACCAAAGTTCAGATGGAGAAGTATTTAGGGATTGCTGTTGCTTACTGGCCGTTTCTGTTGCAAATGGGTGACGGCTGAAGGATCATAAGACAAGTGATGCACGAAGAATGGAGAAAGGGCGCCACAAAGGCTCCATACCCAAAGACTACAAACAAAATGGACACACATGGATGTCACAGTTCAAAGCTGACGGAAGGGAGCAACTGTTTGATTCTCACTTGATAGTGAGGGAGGAGCAAAGCGTGTCTCTGGAACGGTCTCTGAAGCCACCCCCGGGGGTGCCGTGAGGGTGAGGCTGGTGCAGTGAGGTTTCAGGGCCCGGGTGAGAAGTGCAAGGCAGGGAGGGGGGATGCTGGAGCCCCCTCCAGGTTACCTAGAGGAAGGGCTGCTGCACTCAGAGGCAGGGCAACAAAACTGGTGGACGTCCTCAACCTCGTCATCATCCCTAAAAACCGGGAGGGGACAAACAGACAAATACGAATTATAATCCTGTGGACACGCCAAACATTGCAGAGGAATGTAGAGGAATGGTGGAAGTGAAGATGGAGATGTGATGATGCTCACAAAGCAGTGGTGAAGAAAGCAAGGCAGGGAAAGTCCGCTCACTTTTCACTTTTTCTCTTTTGGCTTTTGACCCTTTTGTCTTCTCCCGAATTCATGTGGCTAAACTACACTCCAGAGAACATTCCCATTCCTCTTACACGCACACAGCTATAACATTTAGAGGGAATGCAATTACTCTTTATCACGTGAAGCTTGAAAGGTGGGTAGTGGGAACCATACAGACGTTTTTGGAAAAGTAACATGATCTCTCACCCCTGAATTATAACTTTTCTGCACGTTTAGCTTCTTCCAACCTCCATTTTCCATTATCTGCCTCCTAACACAGTCAAGGGGTCATTCTATTTCAAAACTGATTTGGACAGTTAACATGGTACTCACATTTGTTCTCATAATCCTTATCTATTAATCAGGCTAGCCAGGACTGATGGGAACTGGCAACTCCTATAACAAGAAAAGCCTTGGGCTGCAATAAGGATGGAAATAAGGGTTGTCTCCTAGGGGTGCAACTGGTAACCCAGGAGTTGGGTTGTTGTAGGTTTTTTTGGGCTATATGGCCATGTTCTAGAGGCATTCTCTCCTGACATTTTGCCTGCATCTATGGCAAGCATCCTCAGGGGTAGTGAGATCTGTTGGCACTAGGAAAAAGGGTTTATATATCTGTGGAATGACCAGGGTGGGATAAAGAACTCTTGTCTGCTGGAGCTAGGTGTGAATGTTTCAACTGACGACCTTGATTAGCATTTGATGGCCTGGCAGTGCCTGGGGAAATCTTTTTTTGAGAGGTGATTAGATGTCCTTGATTGTTTCCTCTCTGTTGTTTTGCTGTTGTAATTTTAGAGTTTTTTAATACTCGTAGCCAGTTTTTGTTCATTTTTATGGTTTCCTCCTTTTTGTTGAAATTGTCCACATCCTTGTGGATTTCAATGGCTTCTCTGTGTAGCCTGACATGGTGGTTGTGAGAGTGGTCCAGCATTTCTGTGTTCTCAAATAATATGCTGTGTCCAGGTTGGTTCATAAGGTGCTCTGCTATGGCTGACTTCTCTGGTTGAAGTAGTCTGCAATGCCTTTCATGTTCCTTGATTCGTGTTTGGGCAATGCTGCATTTGGTGGTCCCTATGTAGACTCTAACAACCACCGTGTCAGACTACACAGAGAAGCTGTTGAAATCCACAAGCATGTGGACAATTTCAACAGAAAACAGAAAACCATAAAAATGAACAAAATCTGGCTACCAGTATTAAAAAAAAAACTCTAAAATTACAACAGCAAAACAACAGAGAGGAAACAAACAAGGACATCTAATCACCTCTCAACAAAAGATTGCCCCGGACGCTGCCAGACCATCAAATGCTAAGCAAGCAAATTGAAACATTCACATCTAGCTCCAACAGACAAGAGTTCTTTGTCCCACCCTGGTCATTCCACAGATATATATAAACCCATTTTCCTAGTTCCAACAGACCTCACTACCTCTGAGGATGTTTGCCATAAATGCAGGTGAAACGCCAGGAGAGAATGCCTCTAGAACATGGCCATATAGCCCAAAAAACCTACAACAACCCAGTGATTCCAGCCATGAAAGCCTTCGGCAATACAACCCAAGAGTTGTCTGAATGGGTGGAAAAGGTTCGTAAAGGAAGGCAGGATTGTCTGGCCTGATTCTGCACCTTCAATAGTTTGATCTGCAAGGGTACGTTTTTCAAGCAGAAACAAAAATATGTCTAAACATCAGAATCCTCTTGCAAAAGCATAGAAGCAGAGACTTCTTTAAAGGCCAACAACTCTTAAGTGGGCAGTCTAACGTTTTCAGGTGACAAATTGGAGGTTCTCACTACCTGTTTAAATTCTTCCCCGCAATGAGAAATGACAGCAGCAGCCACAATTTCTCCTGCTTGTTCTTTCCCCATCTTGTTCCTCTTTCTACTGTAATGAGGACGACTCCATAGTGTGCAACACAGTATGTGGGGTTACTAGAAAGGGAAGAGGGTTAGGGGAAGAACCCACTGCATTTTACATCAAGATAGGCAGGAATATCTGGGTTGTAGTTTTGTAATCCTTCACCAAAATCAATGGAAATTGCCTGTTTGTCCCTCCAACTCCACCATTCTCTGTCATGCTTCAATCAAGTACTGCCACACAGGACAATCACACTTTGTTGATGTGCCAAGTCACTGCTTCTGTTAATTTTTGTACTCTGTTCACAACGTCTCTTGTACTCCAATAAAGTTATTTTTAGGTTTATGCTCAACTAGTACACCAAGCTGGCCCTCTAAAAAAAGGACACTGTTTTTGTACATTGGACACCTGGTATCCACTGGAGTGGTTTCCAGGATCCTCTGTAGATACCAAATCCAGGGATGATCAAGTCTCATGATATACAATGCCATAGTAAAATGGCATCCCTTATATTAAACAGCAAAATTAAGATTTGCTTTTTGAATTAAAATTGATGTTGATGGTTGAATACGGGGATAGCCCTGTTTGTCTTATTGAGTTATAGGAGAGAAATTGAACAAGTAAATGTTTTTCTGATAGGCAGACTGAAACAAGTTTCACCTAAAAGAGCTTCATTGGCTGCCGATAAGTTGCCGAGTCAAATTCAAGGTACAGGTCATGACCTATAAAGCCCTAAACCAGTGGTTCTCAACCTGGGGTCCCCAGATATTTTTGGCCTTCAACTCCCAGAAATCCTAACAGCTGGTAAACTGGCTGGGATTTCTGGGAGTTGTAGACCAAAAATATCTGGGGACCCCAGGTTGAGAACCACTGCCCTAAACGGTTCGGACCCCGCCTATCTCCGCAATCGCATCTCCTTCTATGAACCGGCACGAGCTCTAAGATCTTCCGGGGAGGCCCTCCTCTCGGTCCCACTACCGTCTCAAACGCAGTTGGTGGGGACAAGAGAGAGGGCCTTCTCGGTGGTGGCCCCCCATCTCTGGAACGCCCTTCCAAGGGAAATAAGACAGGCCCCACCCCTCCCCTCTTTTCGTAAGAGCTTGAAGACCTGGTGGTTTCAACAAGCCTTTGAAAATGACCAGTTCTAACTCAGCCTCACACATCGTCTAATATGGCCTTATTCCTGTCAGATTGTTTCCTCTAATTGGCCCCAGAATGAACAGCCACAGACCCGTACCTAATATTATTGTTGCCTGCCATAGCATTGGTCTTAATTCCCGGGCCCCCTAGAATTTTTGGGCTTGCACAAATCTTGGCCCAGACTTTTAAATTTTTAATTGCCTTGAACAGGCAGGATTACTTTTAATATATGTGTGTTATGGCGACAATTTTAATGCTTATATTTCATTTTTTAATCTTATGGTTATGTTGTTTTTACTCTGTATGTTTTGTGATGTTACTTGGGAACCGCTCTGAGTTCCCTTGGGGAGATGGATCGGTATACAAATAAAGATTATTTATTTATTTATTTATTTATTTATTTATTTATTTCAGAGTTTTATATACTGACCTTCTCACCTCTTTTGAGGGACTCAGACCGGTTTCCAACCATAAAAACACATCAGTAAAAACATCATAGTTCATATTACAATAACACATTAAAACAACAAATATATTCAAAACTACAGTGGTCAGTTGTCATACTAAAAAACAATTGTACATCATCTTCCATCCATGTCTTAGGGTGTTGTCTCACTCATCAAAAGCTTGTCTCCATAACTACGTCTTCACCTGTTTCCTAAAAGTCAGGATAGAAGGGGCGGTTCTGATCTCCAGTGGGAGAGTGTTCCAGAGTTGTGGGGCCACCACCGAGAAGGCCCTGTCCCTCGTCCCCACCAGACGCGCTTGTGAGGCTGGTGGGACCGAGAGCAGGGCCTCTCCAGGCGATCTTAATAATCTTATTATTATTATGTTGCCATATCTGCTCTCTACCACTACTTTACTCCTGTTCTTACAGCCTGAACTATGAGTGCCTACCTAGAAATTCCAGACTTCCTGATAGAGGGCTTATTTTCTTATGCTTTTAATCTGGTTTATCGCTAGTTTTACTGTTCTGTTCATATTGAGTACTTTGATTTCTCCAATAAAAGCAATACATTAAATTACTATTACTCTTCATTCCTGTATGTGTGCAAGAGAACATTCTACTTAGGAAATAGGAGAGGAAGGCTCACGTTTAAAGTTTCACCACACAATACCAGAGGCATCCCATGATGTCCCTGTTCCACATCTTGCTTGTAATTTCTTGCCATTATTATGCACAAAGGAGAGCTGAGGAGTGCTAAGTTTATACAAGAGAACCCACCACACTTCTGATCGTTACTTGGGCTCTTTGGAATTTGATCCTATCATTTTGATCATATCAAATATTATCCTCTTACCAGAAATCAAAACCAAGAAAGTCTTGCACAAATTTGTCGTTGCTCATGGAGGAAACATGGATTAAATTTAAGGCTTTATTAGAAATCCTTGTAAAGATGAATCACTCAAAGCCATTCAACAATTTTTCAGCCTTGGGGTCTGCCTTATAGAATCATAGAATCAAAGAGTTGGAAGAAACCTCATGGGCCATCCAGTCCAACCCCCTGCCAAGAAGCAGGAATATTGCATTCAAAGCACCCCTGACAGATGGCCATCCAGCCTCTGTTTAAAAGCTTCCAAAGAAGGAGCTTTCACCACACTCCGGGGCAGAGAGTTCCACTGCTGAACGGCTCCCACAGTCAGGAAGTTCTTCCTCATGTTCAGGTGGAATCTCCTTTCTTGTAGTTTGAAGCCACTGTTTCGTGTCCTAGTCTGCAGGGAGGCAGAAAACAAGCTTGCTCCCTCCTCCCTGTGGCTTCCTCCCACATATTTATACATGGCTATCATATCTCCTCTCAGCCTTCTCTTCTTCGGGCTAAACATGCCCAGCTCCTTAAGCCTTAAATGTTTATAATCTGTCAGTCACCAGAATTTAGTATTGAGCTACTCAAGCTATCTAGTATGGAGAGGGACCGGCAATATTTCCTGATGTGCCAGGGACTAGTACTATAGATGTGCCAATTGGCTGTTGTTTCTTCCTTGTAAACTTGCCAGAAACGGAAAACAATTTTCATAAACTATCACTTTAAACAGCACTGGTTTGTTGTTATGCTGCTTCAAGTCACCCCCATTTTATAGTGAACCTATCACAGTCTTGCTTGACATGATTTGTTGTGAAAGGGTTTGCCATTGTGCTCCTCTGAGGCACAGAAACCCAAATAGAAATAAAATCCTGAATTTTGTTGCTAATCCTACCTAAAGCAGACCGATTCAATCAATGGAGTTCAGCATTACATTGAATAAGTTTAACTTCAGTTAGGACTAAAATTTAGTTTGGATTCCAGCTGAAATTGGCAACTCTGTTCTCTAATATAATTCCTACAACACTTTGGTTCTTATAGTCTGAACTATAAACCTCTCATAGAATCATAGAATCAAAGTGTTGGAAGAGACCTCATGGGTCATCCAGTCCAACCCCCTGCCAAGAAGCAGGAATATTGCATTCAAAGCACCCCCAACAGATGGCCATCCAGCCTCTGTTTAAAAGCTTCCAAAGAAGGAGCCTTCACCACACTCCGAGGCAGAGAGTTCCACTGCTGAACGGCTCTCACAGTCAGGAAGTTCTTCCTCATGTTCAGATGGAATCTCCTTTCTTGTAGTTTGAAGTCACTGTATCGCATCCTAGTCTCCAGGGAGCAGAAAACAAGCTTGCTCCCTCCTCCCTGAAATGTTTGTTTTGGAGAGTGGTCCACCTAAAACCACATGAAAAAAGAATGAGAGAAGGTGGGTACTTTTGACTCTTTTCTCTAAGAGGCTCAGGAAGAGCCATAAAATTGGTGCCTATTGTCAGTTCAGGAGTAAGTTTTCAGTAATGCAGCCAAATTGGTGCAATGGTTTGAGTGTTGGACCATGACGGGATCAGAGTTCAAATTCCTGATTGGCCATGACAATCCACAGGTTGATCTTGGTCAAGTCACACATTTCCAATTTCAGATGATTGCAACCCTGCTCTGTACAAATCTCGATGTGATAACCACATTCTGGGTGCCGAAAAGTTTCTGGTCTCAATTCAAGGTGCAGGTTATCGCCTACAAAGCCCTAAACCAGAGGTCCTCAAACTAAGGCCCGAGGGTCAGATATGGCCTTCCAAGGTCATTTACCCGGCCCTCGCTCAGGGTCAACCTAAGTCTGAAACGACTTGAAAGCACACAACAACAACAACAACAATAATTCTATTTCGTCAGCCAAAAGTAGGCCCACACTTCCCATTGAAATACTAGTAAGTTTATATTTGTAAAAACTGTTCTTCATTTTAATTGTTGTATTGTTTTTAAGCATTCTTGCACTACAAATAATATATGTGTAATGTGCATAGGAATTCATTCGTGTTTTTTTCAAATTATAATACGGCCCTCCAATAGTTTGAGGGACTGTAACCTGGCCCTCTGTTTACAAATTTTGAGGACCCCAGCTCTAGACACTCTCTTTGGTGAGTTGGAAGCAGTTACTTGTTTGGACTAACCGCAACTCCCAGAATCCTTCAACCAATATGCCCAGTGGCCACACTGCCTGGGGATGTGGGGCACTGTAGTTCCAGAAGTAATTTTCCCAAGCTGTGACTTGGTTGTATATATTTTTACTGTACAGGATTAAGTCAATTACATTGTTGCTTTTTTTCAAAGCCCATGAAAGTAATTAAATATTGCTGTAGGTTATATGAACACAGAGAGAAGGAAGTGTAGTTTTCCTTTGGTTGAGGAAACCTATGCCTCTATTTGCTTGCTCAAATACTCTGTTTTCTCTTTACTTTCTTGTACATAGAACAGACAACTACTGTATATTCTGGCGTATAAGACTACTTTTTAACACAAGAAAATCATCTCAAAAGTCAGAGCTCGTCTTATACATGGGAGTAGTCTTATGCATGGGAGTCGTCTTATATGCGGGAGTCATCTTATATGCCGGGAATAGTCTTATAGAGTGGGTGCTGAAACTTCCAGTCTGGATTGGAGAATCTGTGGTTACTGCATATTGTAGGGGGAGCTAAAAAATGGCAGTGGCCACATCCCTGCCGTATGCAGCAAGTGTATGAAAGCATTAAGGGCAACGTTGTACAAGTACGGTAGAAGAAAATCCATTCATCAGGATTCGTGGACTTAATGCGGTCCCGATGGTGAGGTGAAGGAGCGCCTCACCGGGAAGGTGTAAGTGAAGGGTGGAGCAAGCCGTAGGCGTCCGGGGCACCCAGGGTATGGAAAAAAGAGATAGAGTGGCTCTGGGCCCAGAAAAACACACCTCTTTTACCTGTCTAGCCCACCCTTGTATCCTATTACTATACCTCCTCCTCTGCCTCTCAGATCTCGCTCCTGAAGACTGCAGTGAAGTGGTGCAGGTGTGCATATGCGAGATCTGAGAGGCAGAGAAGGAGGTACAGTAATAGGAAAATTACCATATTGAAATCAAATCTGATGCTTTTAATTTTTTTATTTGGTGTGTGTTGGAAGAGGGGTAGTCTTATACGGCGAGTATATCCCAAACTCTATATCTTAACTGGAAAAGTTGGGGGTCATCTTATACACCCAGTCGTCTTATATGCTGGAATATAGTACAATCTTGTTTAGAATCATAGAATCCTTGAGTTGGAAGAGACCTCGTGGGCCATCCAGTCCAACCACATTCTGCCAAGAAGCAGGAAAATCGCTCCCAGCAGTTTTCAGCATAAATTTCTGGTCCAAAGCAAGCAGTGGAAGTTTCCCCAAGTTACCTTTAACAAAGAGAAATGAAATGTGCAAACAAGGCAGTCGCAAATAAAAATCAGTAACAATTTCACTGCACATAGAAGCTAGGAAATGTGACACAGGAATTATAAAAATGGTGGTAGACCAAGCATGCTCATTACATTTCTCCATTGTAGTTTGCAACCAGAGGAGAGGGGGCTGCATTGCTCACAAGGAACAAAAACGTATGCTATGCTGTGTTAACCAATGTACAGGACAAACCAGGTTTGAACAAAGTGTGACAATCCAAATGCAATAGGTCCCCTATGCAGAGTTACATGACAACCTTCCGCTCCTCTGCTTTTGTGTCTCTGTATGTATATATAGGGAGGGGGAGAGAAGGAATGAGCAATCTTCCAATCTGACTTTTGTACCTTTAACAGCTTTCAACAAAGAAAAGATTCAGCACTTGGAAAAATGAAAGCTGAATCCTGTCAGTCAGCTGTTAAAGGCAGCGGAAACCTCCTAGGGTTAAAAAAAATAGCAATTAGAAAATTACGGAGGTCTTAGCCACGATAGTCAGCAAAAATACGAGTCTTACAGCATTTCAAAAGACTTAACACATTTGTTATAGCATAAGCTTTTGAGGAATGGAGCCTATTTCATCAGAGGCACTGAATGTTCTCCTGCCAAAATTCCATTTCTCTGATGAAATAGACTCCGTTCCACGAAAGTTATATGGTACTATGATAAATATATTAATTTAAAATAAAGGTGTGGGCAGTCTTCACCACTGGCTATACTGCCTGAAGCTGATGAGTGCTGAAATCCATCATCTGGAGAGGAACACATTGCTCACTTTTGCTTTATGGTGTCATGGAAAGTATGTGTTCATGCTCATAATGTGTAAAAGGAAGCACACAAATCTCTTTACAGTACATAGAATCATAGAGCCTGTATGTATGTATTGTTTGTTTATGCACCTATACATCCACTTCTCCTTTCATAGAATCAAAGAGTTGGAAGAGACCTCATGGGCCATCCTGTCCAACCCCCTGCCAAGAAGCAGGAATATTGCATTCAAAGCACCCCTGACAGATGGCCATCCAGCCTCTGTTTAAAAGCTTCTCAGTAGAAGGCTGAGAGGAGATGTGATAGCCATGTATAAATATGTGAGAGGAAGCCACAGGGAGGAGGGAGCAAGCTTGTTTACTGCTTCCCTGGAGACTAGGACGCGGAACAATGGCTTCAAACGACAAGAAAAGAGCCGTTCAGCAGTGGAACTCTCTGCTCAGAGTGTGGTGGACGCTCCTTCTTTGGAAGCTTTTAAACAGGGGCTGGATGGCCATCTGTCAGGAGTGATTTGAATGCAATATTCCTGCTTCTTGGCAGGGGGTTGGACTGGATGGCCCATGAGCTCTCTTCCAACTCTTTGATTCTATGATTCTAAGGAGCCTCCACCACACTACAGGGCAGAGAGTTATAAAAGACCTCCTGGACCACCCAGTCCAACCCCCTGCCAAGAAGCAGGAATATTGCATTCAAAGCACCCCTGACAGATGGCCATCCAGCCTCTGTTTAAAAGCTTCCAAAGAAGGAGCCTCCACCACACTCCAGGGCAGAGAGTTCCACTGCTGAATGACTCTCACAGTCAGGAAGTTCTTCCTAATGTTCAGATGGAATCTCCTCTCTTGTACTTTGAAGCCATTGTTCCGTGTCCTAGTCTCCAGGGAAGCACAAAACGAGCTTGCTCCCTCCTCCCTGACTTCCTCTCACATATTTATACATGGCTATCATGTCTCCTTTCAGTCTTCACTTCTTCAGGCTAAACATGCTCAGCTCTTTAAGCCACTCCTCATAGGGCTTGTTCTCCAGACCCTTGATCATTTTAGTCGCCCTCTTCTGGACACATTCCAGCTTGTCAATATCTCTCTTCAATTGTGATGGCCAGAATTGGACACAATATTCCAGGTGTGGTGTAACCAAGGCAGAATAGAGGGGTAGCATGACTTCCCTAGATCTAGACACTATGCTCCTATTGATGCAGGCCAAAATCCCATTGGCTTTTTTTGCCGCCACATCACATTGGCCCTGTTCTTTTGCCTTTAACAACAGCCTGAGCGGCGGAAGTGAAGCCAGTAACATGTTTCTGTGGCTGCTAACTTTTGAAGAAGCCTTCCAAGCTGTGCGCTTTTGAGAGTATCTTTATTTGCAGGGGTTAAGAGGTGAGCTTTTTCATCTCATAGAGATGAATGTTAGCTGCTGCCATGCTAATTGCCGCAGATCAATCCACTATTCAAGGCACAGCAAGAGGAGTGGAAGGCGGCTCAAAAGCTGCCCACTTTTACTTAGTGCCAGAGCTTAGCTTCAACTGCTTAATTTCTCTATATTCCCTGGTTGTTGCGGGCACAGAAGGAGCAGCAACTCTGTTAACTAGTGACTCTGGGAAGACTTACTGAAACTTCAAAGGTCAAAGTCTTCCTGGCCAGCATGCTATCATTCTTATCCTTTTATGGACTCTTCTTTGTCTGATCTTTCTGACTCACACAAGCAGTTACCTGGCATATTTCTTTGATGTTCTTGCAAAGCTCCAAAGCAAACACACGCACACACAGACACACTTTCTTCCTGGGAGAGAAGGTCTTTATCCAAAGTTTTCTGAGGGCCTTGGGACTGCACAGAATGGACCTTGCCCCAGCCTCTTTTTCTCCAGAGCATAATATGGGAGATTAGCTTCCTCCCCACCACTCCCCCAATCTTAAGCCGGAAGGGGAGAGAAGAAAAGGAGGAGGAAAGAAAGTAGGCAGTGAGGAAATGTCAGTGAAAACAGCAGGACTGAGCAGCACTTCAGTGGCAGGTGAGCAGGACAAGGGCATAGGGTGAATGCACAGAAGATGTAATGGCCATGGAACAGGCAAAATCCAGTATGCCCGTAAACTGGGGCAACAGGTTCCATGCGCATAGGGTTGGCATTGTCAAACACCTGCCAAGGTCCGAACCCAAGCTGACCACCACCACCCACAAATCTGGGTCTTGCTGTTCCTCCTTCTCGCCCTCCATTGTTTACTGGACTTGAATGAGCCCATAGTAGCTTGCTTTCCACTTTCCCCATTCGATGTTGTATAGGCTGAATAAGTGAGCAAGCAAAGAGGCAGAAGAAACATTAATAAGGAATAAGGGGGTCCTACTGAAAACATCTTGCCCAGAAATCGACACAATATTTTTAATATATTGAAATACAGGGTGAGGCAGCATAACTTCCTTTTTTCAAAACTTAATAAAACCCATTGTATGAATCAGAATGTTTTTATAATGTAAGCGCATACTTTAAGTTTTGTTTTATGTAGTTTTGAAGATCAAATTAGGTAGGTGACGTCCCCCATTCTCCATTCTCCATACCCTGAGTAAACTGATTTCTGTCGTTTGTTATGATTCTTGCCAGCATAGCAGGCGTTATGTAGGCAATTTCTTCCTGGATGTTGGTCTTCAAATCTTGTAGGGTCCTTGGACGGTTCACAAAACATGGGATTTCAAAAAAACCCATAGAAAAAAATCACAAGGGCCCAAATCTGGGGAGCGGGCCGGCCACTCCAAATCCGTTCGAAAAGTAGGCCACAACAGCAAAAGCATATTCCTCACTGTTCCAACGCATGATGGAGGCTGAACTGTGTCAGGACAAAACTTTATACTCCCGCCTCTCGAACGAGACCATTAGCGCTCCACTACGTCTTTTTATAATGTAAGCCGACTGAATGGCGCACATTTTAAAAAAGGAAGTTATGCTGCCTCACCCTGTATATTAAATTTCAAATAATATATTTTAGCCCTTCACAGAAATGGGCTCAGACTCACAAATGAGAATGAAACCCTCAATGCTGGCTCCTGACCCACTCCATGGATCTGATAGTACTACGGAAAGAACCCAAAAACCCTGCCATTCACCTGGGACTTATTCACACTATGAAATTACAGTGCTATGATTCCACTTATATTGACACAGTTCCCATCCAAGTAATCCTGGGGTTTGTAATTTGGTTAGAAGCACTAAAGGAGCTCTCCAGCTATGTATGCCTCTACACAACAAATCCCAGGATTCACTGGGGTGGAACCATGATTATTAAAATGGAATAATAGTGTTACAATTCCGCAATGTAAATGGGTCTCTTATTTTAAGCTTCCTAGATCAGCATTCTCCAACTTAGTCCCCTCCAAATGTGGGTGGACTACAACTCTCAGCTATAGCCAACCACACTAATGAAGGTTGATGAGATGTTTTGGAGGAGCCAGGTTGTGGAAAGCTGTTCTAGGAAGCCAGCCCCTCTACTCCTAGACCTGTGGTAGGCCTCCACTCCACTTGACTTTCTCCCCTTGCTCAGAATCCGAAGGGATGCTGGATTTTTGATGACATGATGATGGCTCTGAGTGAGTGAACAGCAGGTAGGTGGATGGGTGGCGGTGGGTCTGAGTGGCTTACCTGCAGCCTGTGTGCCTGGCAGGGGAAGCTAGCTGCGAGTGGAGAAGCGACTGAGCAGAGCAGCAGTACTGGTGCAGAGTGGGACACGTGGACGACCTATAGAAGGCAGCAGAGACGGAGCAACAGAGAGAGAAAGAGAGAGAGACAGGGACAGAGAGAGAGAAAGGATGGAGGGATGGAGGAAGAAATGGAGGAAGGTGCATGTAGGAAAATAAATGGAAGAAGAGGTACAGATGAAGAGAAATGGGAGGTGAATGAGGGATGGGTAGGAGATGGAGGGGCAGAGAAAGGGTGGGGAGGAAGAGAAGAAAAAACACAAAGTCAAGAAAAAGAAGGACAGCACTAACAAACAGAAAAAAACATAGCAATGCCCCCAGGCCAAACAAAGAGACTCAGCCACACACTAGGCCACAGGAAGAAGAAAGAGAGCCAGAGGAAGTAAGAGATAGAAAAAGGAAAGAGAAAAACAGATAGCAGCAGCAATTCCCTGGGAGGAAGACGAGGGGCCACGGAGTCACAGGGGTCAGGAAGAGATAGGCAGCCGGACAACTTGGGTCAGAGAACTACTACCAGCAGCAGGATATGAGAGCAAGAAAGCACCAAGGAGGGAGGGCAAGGGACCACTCAAGAACCAGGGGCACTTGAAGATACAAGGGAGGAGACAGAAGAGCAGGGAACTGGCCCAGGGAGAGCTAAATGCAGGAATTGGTTACTCATTCCATAACAAGAGGAGAGAGGCTGGAGCAAGAAGTGCACAGCAGAACCAGGTTTGAGAAGTCTAACACAATAGCAACAATAACCAGGAATGTGGTCAGGTATTTATGACTTAGCTTGTTGAAGTCCAGAAATCAGCTGGGAAGAAGTTCAAACATTCATTTCTTAGACCATAGCTACAAGCACCCTACCCCCACCAGCTCCCGATCATGCTGCTTGGGACCAACAGTCAAAAAAGGAACTTTTCCAAACTCTGGGGTTTCGCAATATTTGTAGTAAAGTCTACAATTACTAGGAAGACGCTATCACAGATGTCTTAATGGGTTGTGAATGTATGCATGTACAATATATCCCGCCACCATCTGCACACTGAATCCTCCAACACATCTCTAGAACCGTGCTTCCTTCCTCTACAGCAGGAGTTCTCAAACTATGGCCCGGGGGCCGAATACGGCCCTCCAAGGTCATTAACCTGGCCCTCGCTCAGCGTCAATCTAAGTCTGAAACGACTTGAAAGCACTCAACAACAACAACAACAATCCTATCACATGAGCCAAAAGCAGACCCACACTTCCCATTGAAATACTAATAAATTTATATTTGTTAAAATTGTTCTTCATTTTAATTATTGTATTGTTTTAAAGTGTTTTTTGCACTACAAGTAAGATATGTGCAGTGTGCACTGGAATTCATCCAGTCCAACCCCTGATTGCATTCAAATCACCCATGACAGATGGCCATCCAGCCTCTGTTTAAAAGCTTCCAAAGAAGGAGCCTCCACCACATTCTGGGGCAGAGAGTTCCACTGCTGAACGGCTCTCACAGTCAGGAAGTTCTTCCTTGTGAATTGGGCCAAACTTTCCACACAGAACCCCCATGACTAACAGAAAATACTGTGCTTTTTGATGGTCTTAGGTGACCCCTCCTCACCCCCCCCCCCCAGGGTTGAGAAACACTGATCTAGACACTATTCTCCTATTGATGCAGGCCAAAATCCCGTTGTTTTTTCTTTTTTTCTTTCTTTCTTTTTTTTTGCCACTGCATCACATTTTTCAATTGAAAAAAAGGGAGAAAGACAGAACGGCTGCACCAGATATTGTGAAGTATTGTTGATGGCCACTCGCCTGGCCAGCTATAGGGAACATTCCCCTTTTTTCAGTCTACAACTCCCCAAATCAGCCAGGCATCCAGCATGCTTGCTGAGAAGCTCTGGAAATTTCCCTAACTCCTAGGACACAAAGTAAAATGGCTGAAACAGGGGGGAAATTGGGGGAAAGGATCAAAAGCAGTTTCTTATTCCAGTGTACTATTGCAGTGTTTCATCAGTCTGGGGGAGAGACTGTAGGCAGGGGTGGCTCATCGATTATGCGAAGTAAGCGGTCGCAGAACACTTTTTTTTGCTAGGGGCACAGAGGCGCCTCTGTAAATGCCCCTCGACTGCCACTTGAGGAGCGCCCCCTCAGCTCACAACAGCCCTAGCAGTCCGGGGAGAGCCTCGGCTTTCTTGCCTCGCTGCTGGGCGATCCTCTTTCCAAAGGGGCCGGGCCCTTGAACCTCACCTATCCCCTCTCGTTCCTGCTCCACCTGGCCACCGGGTGCGCGAGTAGAGCCAGCGCTCAATCGTTCTCCCCGTTCGATCCCTTCCCCATGACCGGCTCCCTTTCCCGATCCCCTGGCGCTCCACCCGCCTCCTCTCCTCTCCCCAATCCGCGGGTGGGCCAAGGGGTGGAGCAGCCGTTCCTGGCCTGCTTCGGGTCCGGAGGCCTGTCTGGAGACCCCGGCATGCGCACCAAAAGTTGCCTCTTCTCCTGACTTTCTCTTCAGCCATTGGGACCAAGAGAGAGAGAGAGAGAGCCCCTCCGCTGGAGGTATCTCCCACCTCCGCTCCCTCCTTTGTTTTTGCGCCTACCTTCAGGAAAGGTGGGCATCTCCACCTCTCTCTCTCTCTCTCTCAGTCCCAATGGCTGAGAAGAAAGTCAGGAGAAGAGGTGACTTTTGGTGCACACGCCGGGGTCTTCAGGCACACCTCTGGACCCAAAGCGGGCCAGGCAAGGGAGCAAGTGCAGCAAGTGTAGTTACTGGGATGTATAGTTCACCTACAATCAAAGAGCATTCTGAACTCCACCAATGATGGAATTGAACCAAATATGTCACACAGAACTCCCACGACAAACAGAAAATATATATCAATGATTGGTGGGGGGGGGGGGGGGAAATACTGTTTGCTTACCGTTGAAAGTTACCTAGGGCCGCCTCTGACTGTAGGACACTCCTCATATTGATCAAAATAATATGAGAAAAGTTGCCTGACATATGCAAAGGGTGACCCATCCCTCCCAGAGTAAACGGGCAGCACTAATCTACTCACCTTCCTTGAAAAACAGGAAAGCTTCTGCTACTATCACAATCAGTCTCTTGGCAGGGAAAGATAACAAAAGTAGCACTAAATGTGTGCAAAAAAACCAACCCTCCAAACCATCCTGGGATATCTGAGATTAGAAAACAAAGCTTGAAGGCAGGGGATGTTTGACTTGCAGCAACATATTTTTAGCTGTGCTTATTTTCATAGCTGAGAGGGATCCATTCGCATGCCTGGTTTCAGACAGATGGGTGTCGCTACAGCCCCATCCCTTGCCCTACTATGGGGAAATATCAGATGGATTTCCACCTGCTCATAGGACTGGGTAGCACAGTCACTTCATAAGTAAAAGCACACTGTGTTTATTTTTAAAACGTTCTGACACAGAGAATAGGTACCATGGTATTTTCTCCGAGCTGAACATAAACTGCTACAGGAAGGCCTGAGTGCCAAGTCATTCATTTTAGAAATAAGAGGTTTTATAGGTTGCAAGCTGAGCTTAAACAAGTGGCTTTTTTGGACAAAAGCTCTCAGGGCTTCAAGCCCAGTGCTAGCTGACAGGTTCGGGGAGTTATAATCCAAAGAAGTTATTTATCCAAGGTCTGGATATGTTTTGCTTTTCTTTACCTACCTCAGGAGTGGGGAGAACCTGTAACCCTTCCTATATTGTATTGTCGAAGGCTTTCATGGCCAGAATCACTCGGTTGTTGTAGGTTTTTTGGGGCTATATGGCCATATTCTAGAGGCATTCTCTCCTGATGTTTCACCTGCATCTATGGCAAGCATCCTCAGAGGTAGACCTCATTACCTCTGAGGATGCTTGCCATAGATGCAGACGAAACGTCAGGAGAGAATGCCTCAAGAACATGGCCATATAGCATGAAAAAAACTACAACAAACTTCCTATGTTGTTGGACAACTCCATCTCAAGTATTGGCCATACTGTGGAGGCAGGATAATGGGACTGAACTTCTGGCATATACAGCTCACCGTTTCACTCTCAGTGAGATTCCTCTAACAAAGTATTGGGAAATAATGTATTTCTTCCTGGCTTTGAATGCAATTTTTCTGTTTCTTGGCAGGGGGTTGGACTGGATGGTCCATGAGGTCTCTTCCAACTCTATGATTCTATTCGCCCCAGCACCCTATATACAGACCTGTTGTTGACTGTATACATGAAGGTGCCATACTTAGCCAAATTAATACAATTAGCAAAATAGCAGGAGCTGGAGACTTTGATTCCACTATTTCTCTCTTTCTACGTCTTTTTTCAGTCACCAAACCACTGTTCATCAGTTCTTAATGGACACCTCATAATATGGAGCCATCGGTGGCGCAATGGGTTAAACCCTTGTGCCGGCAGAACTGCTGACTGAAAGGCTGGTGGTTCTAATCTGGGGAGCGGGGTGCGCTCCCACCTGTCAGCTCCAGCTTCCCATGTGGGGACATAAAAGAAGCCTCTCACAGGATGGAAAAACATCTGGGCATCCCCTGGGCATTGTCCTTGCAGACATCCAATTCTCTCATATCAGAAGCGACTTGCAGCTTCTCAAGTCACTCCGGACAAGAAAAAAACCCATAACATGAAACAGATTTCTAGTAAAGATCACACTTCATCAGCTAATGCTAAGTTCTGCTTCTGTAGTAGGATCTGGATCCCAGCAAGTCCGAATGCATCCACCCCTATGTCCCACCTCGTAATCTAAGATCATCCGAGGAGGCCCTGCTCTCACTCCCGTCAACAGCACAGATGTGTCTGGCGGGGATGAGAGACAGGGCCTACTCGGCTGTGGCCTCCCGCTTATGGAACACACTCCCAAATGAGGTAAGATCCTCTCCCTCCCTCCTGGCTTTTAGAAAAAAAATCATGGTTTTGGGACCAGGTCTTCGGACAGTAGAAGTAAATGTATGCAGCATTTCAGAAAGACAATGACTGGAATGGCGATTTAATGGACAAGACTGTTCTACTGTTTTGATGATTGTTTTATTGTTTGTGGATGTACTGTTTTTAACTTGATTTATGTCTAATTGTAGTGTATAATTGTAATTGTTTGTACTGGCATTGAATTTTGCCATTACTTATATGTAAACCGCTTTGAGTCCCCCTCGGGGTGAGAAAAGCAGTATACAAATACTGTAAATAATAATAATAATAATAATAATAATAATAATAATAATAATAATAATAATAATAATTTCCCAAACCCTTTCTCTCTGCTTTTGTTGAAACAGAAAGCACACCTGAGCATAAATTCAGTGCTGCTTTCGGCTTACAATTGCAAGTGCATCCATGAGATTAAAAGCCCTTTTGTTGATGCCCTTTCAGAAACTTCAGTAGTCTGTATGTGGCTCTCAAAAGGAATTCCAAGAATACTGTACATAAAGCTCTGCCTTGGAAGCTGTGGACTAATCATAAAGGAGAGGGAAACCCGAATCACATAATCATAGAACAATAGAGATGGAAGAGACCACCATGGGCCATCCAGTCCAACCCATCCAGTCCATGCAGGAAAAGCACAATCAAAGCACCTGGAGAGAATGCAGAGTGCTAAGCTAGTGGTTCTCAACCTAGAGTCCCCAGATGTTTTTGGCCGACAACTCCCAGAAATCCCAACCAGTTTACCAGCTGTTAGGATTTCTGGGCGTTGAAGGCCAAAAACATCTGGGGACCCCAGGTTGAGAACCACTGTGCTAAGCAATGGATACACAGTGGTGTAGTGGTTTATTTTGACATGCAAACACTCCTCAAAAACAGCCAGGTCCAGGAAGAAAATCTAGAATAGACGGTAACTACATTGACCCATAGCAATAAACAAGTTCTAGCAGTTTGCATCTTTTGTAAAGCTAATAGAGCCTTAATGCACAGTCATGGCCAAGATTCACCTAATCACTTTAATATAATAATAATGATAATAATAATAATAATAATAATAATACTTCATTTATACCCTGTCTACATCTCCCCAAGGGGACTTGAGGTGGCTTACATGAGGCCACACCCATCAATACAATAAACACAATATAACACAAAAACACAACAGAAAATCAGAAAATAAAATAAGATGCAAAACCAATATAAATAAGCGACACAACAAAATAAACTCAAACATTAAAACACAAATGATCACACTGGGCAGGGCCAAATTCAAAGATAAAATTTTAAAACACTGGGAGATAGGACAATGTAACATATCAGAGAGGGGATCTGGGGATGAGATAGGATTTAATTGCACGAACCATAAAATAAAGTGCTTCTGAGGTCATTTTATGCAGAGTTTGGTGAGGGAGTATCTTACGTTCAATCATTGAAGGCACATTGGAATAGTCAAGTTTTCAGGCTCCTCCTGAAGATAGCCAGGGTGGGGGCTTGCCTAATATCTCTGGGGAGCAATTCCAGAGCCAGGGGGCCACTACAGAGAAGGCCTTCTCTCTCGTCCCCACAAGTCATGCTTGCGATGAGGGCGGGAGCGAGAGAAGAGCCTCTCTGGAAGATCGAAGAAGTTGTGTGTTTTCGTAGACTGAGATGTGGTCGCGCAGGTAGGCGGGTCTCAAACCGTTCAGGGCTTTGTAGGTAAGAACCTGCACCTTGAATTGGGACCGGAAAATAAACGGCAGCCAGTGGAGCTCCTTAAACAGGAGGGTTGACCGCTCTCTGTAATTCGCACCAGTTAGTAATCTGCACTGCAGCTGAGAAAGCTTGCGAAATGATATATTGTACTAATCCTGCCTTTGTTATTGCAACAATTATCTTAGGCAACAAAGATGCCAATTGGATGGGATGTCAGATACTGAATCATGGATGAGACCACAAGGGTCAACTTCTCCAAATCCTTGCCATGCAGGAGAAACACAACCAAAGCACTCCTGACAGATGGCCACCCAGCCTTTGTTTAAAAGCCTCCAGAGGAGATTCCAGCACACTCCAAGGCAACATATTCCACTGCTGATCTGATTTGATTTGATATTCCACTGCTGAACAATCATGAAGTTTTTCCTAGTGTTTAGATGGAATTTTCTTTCCTGCAATTTGAAGCCACTGTTCTGTGTCCTATCTTCTAGAGCAGCTGAAAAAAAAGCTTGCCCCTCTTTAATGTGAAAAACATTATTACTAAATCAAAAATCCTGTTGTTTTTTTTTTAAAAAAAAACCTAGGCCCCTTGTACATTGACATATAACTTTCAGATTATCTGCTTCCAACTGGATTATTTATTTATTTATGACATTTATATGCCACCCTTCTCACCCTGAAAGGGACCCAGAGCACCTTACAAGATATATATACATACAATACATTATATTATTGGCATAGTACAATATCGGTATTATATATTACTATATTGTACTATACCATTATATTGTAATATTATTAGTAATATTACATGTAATATAAAATATATAATTATAATATATTATTATTAGAATTATATTGTATTATATTATATTATAAATATTATATGTATATACAATATATTACATTACATTACAATATATTATATTATTAGCATATATGGTATGACAGCGTTGAAATATGGATTATCTGATTTGATAATCTGGATTATATGGCAATATAGAAGTTGCCCCAGTCAGCTCTGGAGAGGCTCTCACACCTCTCTTTTAGGAAATAGGGCATAAAGTTCAAGAATCATGCAACCTCCTTAGATGTTGCTGAGCTACAGTTCCCATCATTCTACCATCATAGTCAATGGTGAGGAATGTTAATAGTTGCAGTTCCTGGAGGATTTCATTCATTAGAGCAATGGTTTTCAACCTTCCTAATGCCGTGACCCCTTAATAAAGGTCATCATGTTGTGGTGACCCCCAACCAGAAATTTATTTTCATTGCTACTTCATAACTGTATGTTTGCTACTGTTATGAATCGTAATGTACATATCTGTTATGCAGGATGCGTTTTCATTCACTGGACCAAATTTGGCACAAACACCCAATACGCCCAAATTTGAATATTGGTGAGGTTGGGGGGGGGGGGGTTGATTTTGTCATTTAGGATTTGTAGTTGCTGGAATTTATAGTTCACCTACAATCAAAGAGCATTCCGAACTCCACCAATGATGGAATTGAACCAAACTTGGCACACAGAATTCCCACGACCAACAGAAAATACTGGGTTTGATGGGCATTGACGTTGAGTTTTGGAGTTGTAGTTCACCTACTTCCCGAGAGCACTGTGGACTCAAACAATAATGGATCTGGACCAAATTTGGCATGGCAATCAATATGACCAAATATGAACTCTGGTGGAGTTTGGGGAAAATAGACCTTGACATTAGGTGTTGTAGTTACTGGGATTTATAGTTCACCAACAATCAAAGAGCATTCTGAACCCCACCAAGGTTAGAATTGGGCCAAACTTCCCACACAGAACCCCCATGACCAACAGGAAATACTGTGTCTTTGGCGACCCCTCTGACACCCCCTCGCGACTCTTCCAGGGGTCCCAACCCCCAGGTTGAGAAATGCTGCATTAGAGGATCATCGGTTCTGAAGAAGGTTAGTGTTCTTGTGCAGTTTCTATTTCCAGATGTTTAATCCTGTGCATCACAATTACTTATGCAGGAAGATTAAAAAAATCCTCCTCAACTATTCAACTCCTTTTCTTTCTTATATCACAGAATTATAGAGCTGGAGGAGACCACAAGGGTCACCCAGTCCTAACCTATACCATCCCATCAAGTCTAGGATGTGCATATATACCCTTCTCGTGTTTCTATAGACTTCCTCCAGCATTCACATACTCACAACTCCAGTGCAAATACTTCTAGAAAGACCGACGGGCAGGAAAAATCCATACAGTTCCTTATATCAACCTGAAGGAAGGAGTCTGGAAAAGCTAAAAGAACTTCCCTGAATTCTCCAGGAGTTGCAGTCCAGAAAAGTAACTTTTCCAAGTGCTGCCTTGAGATGAGGCAGCTAAATAGTTTTGCATGTTGTACTTTTAATGCAATACGGTGTGGCAGAACTCTTTTTATAAATGTGTGTTTTGAAAAATTCACTCCTTAATAAAACAGATTCCTCTTTGCCATCTGCTTATTCTTAAAACAACAACAAAAAGTTACAAAAGGAGATCTTTGAGTCAAAAGGAAGGGCTCTCAGAAGAACTGAAGATATGACAGCAAGCTGGGCCCCCGAAACCCCATCTATACTGCCACACAATACAGTTTGAAATCACATTATTTGGTCAGTGTTGGCTCATATAATGCAGTTTAACTGCATTGAACTGCACAATATGATGATATAAAGCAGTGTAGACGGGGCCTGGTAGGAGTCTGAATTTAAGAAAAACAGTGAGGGCTGGATCTGGTCAAAATCTTTCTGGCTCAGCATTTTTGCCAGCCAGGCTGGCAAAAAATAATCCACTTTCTGCCCTTCCCCAATCGGCATGCCCCCTGAACCCCACTGCACATATCCCCACACTCTAGTCCCACATTCCTCATAGGCTGAGCTGTTTCAGATTTCCCAACCCAAGAAGTAAGGAGAGTCCACTCACAGGTCAGACTCCATAACTGCGTCTCTCTCGCTCTCTTTCTTCTTCCTGCAAAGTATTTTCCTTGAAGGCGGGGCAGAAGGGAGGAGAGACGGATATTTTGGCTCTCCCCGATTTCCTCCTTGGGGGAGATCCAGGGGCCAGAGGTGAAGGGTGCAACTCCTTCCCTTCTCTTTCCCTGCTCCTTCCCCACATCAGCTGATCACCTTAGACAGAAATCTAAGGCCGGGAGAGGACACGAATTAACCAGTTGAATACTGGTTTCTGGTTCAGAACTGTGTTTTTGAACGGATTGTCATAGGTTGGTCCTACACTGCCAAATCATACAGTTTGAACTGCACTGAACTGCATCATATGGTTCTATATTGACAATATAATGCAGCTCAAACTGTATTAATTGGCAGTGTAAAACTAGACATAGTGATTTTTGTATTGTTTACTTTGCTGCGTTTATTGCACCCATCAGGCCCGTAGCCAGGATTTCATTTCGGGGGGGGGGGGGGGGGGGCTTAATTTTTTTCAGGGGGGGTTCGGGGGGGCTGAGTCTGAGTGAAAGAGGGTCTAGCCTAGCAAACCTTTTGTATCATTACCCCAATACCCCCATGCATATGGGATATATTGAGTATGGTGATCAGATCATGATATGAATAAACATAACAGTTTAAATAATGCACCAGTAAGGCCTTTTTGCGAACCACAATGAGAATTTGGGGGGGGGGGGGTGCTGAAGCCTCTCAAGCCCCCCCCCCCCCCCCTCAGCTACATGCCTGGCACCCATCATACTGAAGTTAATACTGGAGGAATGAGTTGAGAGAAGAATTTATTCCCTTTTGGCATTCTGTTATCACTTCCCTTTGAACCACTTGCTCCTTTAGGTTGTTCCTTAACGTTTCCAACTGCTGGCAACCCTAAGACAAACCTATCACAGTTTTTTTGCCTGTGGCTGAGAGAGTGTGGATGGCCCCATGTCCTCCAGTGGGTTTTCATGGCCCAATGGTGATTTCAACCCTAATCTCCAGTATTCTCATGCTCAAACCAATTCACCACACTGTTTACGTCACCATTTGACAAAAAGGTTCCCCATAGAATCAAAGAGTTGGAAAAGACCTCATGGGCCATCCAGTCTAACCCCCCGCCAAGAAGCAGGAATATTACATTCAAATCACCCCCAAATCATCCAGCCTCTGTTTAAAAGCTTCCAAAGAAGGAGCCTCCACCACACTCCAGGGCAGAGAGTTCCACTGATGAACGGCTCTCACAGTCAGGAAGTTCTTCCTCGTGTTCAGATGGAATCTCCTTTTTTGTCGTTTGAACCCATTGTTCCATGTTCTAGTCTCCAGGGAAGCAGAAACAAGCTTGCTCCCTCCTCCCTGTGACTTCCTCTCACATATTTATACATGGCTATCATATCTCCTCTCAGCCTTCTCTTCTTCAGGCTAAACACGCTCAGCTCCTTAAGCCGCTCCTCATAGGACTTGTTCTCCAGACCCTTGATCATTTTAGTCGCCCTTCTCTGGACACATTCCAGCTTGTCAATATCTCTCTTCAGGTGTGGTCCAACCAAGGCAGAATAGAGGGGAAGCATGACTTCCCTGGATCTAGACTAGTGTTTCTCAACCTTCCTAATACTACGACCCCTAAATACAGTTCCTCATGTTGTGGTAGCCCCCAACCATAACATTAATTTTGTTGCTACTTCATAACTGTAATTTTGCTCCTGTTATGAATAGAAATGTAAATATCCAGTATGCAGGATGTGTTTTCATTCACTGGACCAAATTTGGCACAAATACACATTCCAGCTTAAAATAATAAATAAATAGTAATAACCTTTATTTATACCCCGCTACCATCTCCCGCAGGACTCGGTGCGGCTTACAAAAGGCCGAGCCCAAGTACATCATAAAAAAACCATAACAACAACAATACAACAATAAATAACTCATAACAAAGCAAAAAACAGTACAATAATGACACTATGCATTTAAAAACCTGTGGCAGGGCCAAGTGCAAGAGTTGAAATTAAAAATGCTGGGCATGTCCAAGGGAAATAGGATGGATATTTTAGGATAGGTGGACGTGCAGACAATTCTAAGTCTCTCATAAAGTGCATTTAGGACATATTATTTAGGATTCCTTATTCTGGGAAGGCACACTGGAACATCCACGTTTTCAAGCTCCTTCTAAAGACAGCCAGTGTTGGGGCTTGCCTGATGTCCTTGGGAAGGGAATTCCAGAGTTGTGGGGCCTCCACCGAAAAGGCCCTGTCCCTCGTCCCCACCAATCGCGCTTGCGATGCAGGTGGGATCGTGAGCAGGGACTCTCCAGATGAATGAAGAGATTGTGTGGGTTCATATACAGAAATGCAGTCATGCAGGTAGATGGGTCCCAAACCGTTTAGGGCTTTGTAGGTAAGCATCTGCACCTTGAATTGGGCCCAGTAAATGAACGGCAGCCAATGGAGCTCCTTAAACAGGAGCTTGTCAATATCTCTCTTCAATATCTCTCCCCAACCAACATCATAATCAGAGTTCTGCTCCAAAAACAACAAGGCATATCAAAGCAAAAATGTGCACAAATTATATTTCAAATGTTTGGTTAAAAACCAATATGCTCCATTTTTAACCAACCAGTTTTAAAAACCAAATCAAACAATATAGACCTTGTATTACCCACCCTTATCCTGATAGGCGCAATAAACTCATAAATGGTTAAATGCCTATTTGTCAGGTACAGTCATTTGTTTCACGACTCTTTACATAGAAATGCATACATGTCTATCTATAGCTGCTGCCTGTCCTCCTTTGAACTTAAGTCAATATATCCAAACATCCTGTAATTCCTGTACTGTGGAAGAAATGGAGGATGGGGCTATTTGGGATCCAGAAATCCTGCCTTCCGCAGCCTGAGTTCGCCAACTAACTAACCAGGCCCAAAGCAAACCAGCCTTCACCCTTTGGGATTTTATTACCAGCAGCCTGGTCAGCTGGAATCAGCAGGACATACACACATGATCACCCACCAAATGCTTGGCACAGGAGCACAGAGGCAGAATGAGCTGTCACTCATCCACATCCATCCCATAGCCCCAGAGTTTAGGACAGTGGTTCTCAACCTGTGGGTCCCCAAGTGTTTTGGCCTACAACTCCCAGAAATCCCAGCCAGTTTACCAGCTATTAGGATTTCTGGGAGTTGAAGGCCAAAACATCTGAGGACCCACAGGTTGAGAACCACTGGTTTAGGATCTAGAACAGGATCAGAGTTCTGGATAGCTTTTCTCCTCATCTATTGGACCTTACCCTGATTCAAGGTGCCTCTACACTGTTGAATTAATGCAGTTTGACACCACTTTAACTGCCATGGTTCAATGCCAGGGAATTATGTGAATTATAGTTTTATAAGCCTTCTCTTCAAAATAATTCTAGTGCCTCACCAAACTGTAAATCTCATGAATCCATAACATTGAGCCATGGCAGTTAAAGTGGTGTCAAACTGCATTAACTGTACACGGTAGAGGTACCCTCAGAGAGAAAAATGGACAGGATTCAGGAGGACCTGATTTTTAGAACACATCCAGAATAGGTCTTCTCCAACATTGTGATGAAAAATACTGTATGTGAATTTCATCCAAAAACAACTCCCTTCCTCCCTCACCATTCCCTCTAGCTGAGGTTTCGTCCTGCAGACTTGAGAGGAAGAAAGAAGGTCAGTGGAAATTTCTGGTCTCCTGGAACTTCAGAAAATAGGGTTGGTGATTGGGTTTGGTAGGGGTGATAGTTAGTGTAGTGTGTATGTATGTTTCGGTGTAGATGTGATACCTGTTGAAACTGTACCCTCTCCCCCTTCCCTCCCCCTCTCCTCCTGTCTTTTTTAATGTATTTTGAAAACTGAATAAAGATCATTAAAAAAAAAAGAAAATTGGGTTGGTGAGAGGAAAAGTGACCTATCTTGGGGTTATGAAGAAGAAGGGAAGCTCCCTGGAAACACAATGTGCAACATGTCATACTTGGGAGAAGATGATGAAATCTCTCTCTGCTCCTAGTCCAAATGGCTTCTACATTACAGATTCCCAATTATGTTCATCCTTCTTGTATCGCAATGAATATGACAATTGGGAAGGCTTAGAGAGCTCAGTGGCTCACACATGGAAAGGTGCCCAGTCCATTGTGGGCACTCCAGGCAGGACTGGGAAAGATCCCATGACTAAAACCCTAGAGAGTTTCAACCAATCAGTGCAGACCAGGCATCCTCAAACCGTGGCCCTCCAGGTATTTGGGCCTCCAACTTCCCGAAACTCTAGCCAGCTTGTTCTACTGTCAGGAATTCTGGGAATTGGAGGTCCAAACAGCTAGAGGACCAGTGGGTTATTGTAGGTTTTTTCGGGCTGTATGGCCATGGTCTAGAGGCAATCTACAACAACCCAGTGATTCCGGCCATGAAAGCCTTCGACAATACATAGAGGACCAGTGTTTGTAGATGCATGATGTAGACCATGCTTGGATAGTTTCAAAGAAGTACACATGTTAATCTACTGCAATATGAAAAAGAGATATAGAGAAGAAAACAAAGGAACGTGGCAGCACCTTTAAGGCTAACCCGTTTTTATTTTAGCATGAGCTTTCACAGAAACAGTTCACAAACATCACCTCAGCTTGCACAACGTGACGGAGGAGTTCGGCCTGTCACTGAACATCAAGAAACCAAAGTGCTCTTCCAGCAGTCACCAGTCAAACCCTCTCCAATGCCAGAGATACAGCTTAATGTAACATTACAAAATATTGACCATTTCCACTACCTTGGCAGCCACCTCTCCAACAAAGTGAACATCGACACCGAAATACAACACCGCCTGAGTTCTGCGAGTGCAGCGTTTTTCCGAATGAAGCAGAGAGTGTTTGAGGACTGGGACATCCGTAGGGATACCAAGGGACTTGTTTATAAAGCTATTGTCCTTCCAACCCTGCTGTACGCCTGCGAAACGTGGACTGTCTATAGACGTCTCATGCAACTCCTGAAACGATTCCATCAGTACTGCTCTTTGATTGTAGGTGAACTATAAATCCCAGTAACTATAACTCCCAAATGTCAAGGTCTATTTCCTAGTTGGGCATATGGAATATCCATGCCAAGGTTGGTCCAGATCCATTGTTGTTTGAGTCCACAGTGCTCTCTGGATGTAAGTGAACTACAACTCCCAAACTCAACGTCAATGCCCACCAAACCCTTCCAGTATTTTCTGTTGGTCATGGGAGTCCTGTGTGCCACGTTTGGTTCAGCGTACCTGTCTGAACGTATCTCCTTCTACGTCCCACCTCGGAGTTTAAGATCTTCTGGGGAGGCCCTGCTCTCGGCCCCACCTGCTTCAGAAGTGAGGCTGGTGGGGACGAGGGACAGGGCCTCGGTGGTGGCCCCTCGCCTGTGGAATGCACTCCCCGGGGAAATTAGGTCATCAACATCCCTCCTCTCTTTCAGAAGGAAGTTAAAAACCTGGATGTGGGACCAGGCCTTCGGGTAAGCTGGCAGATGGACAAAAGACAATGACAATGCTAGATGGATTATGGATCTATGAATTGGTGAACATTGACCACAAGATGATTTTATTGCTGCTATTGTATTGTTTTTGATTGTTTTAACTAGTCATAACTGTTAACACTATATTATAATTTGTACATTGTATTTTGTGAATTGTTGGACATCGAATTGTGCCTTTTGTAAGCTGCCCTGAGTCCCCCCTAGGGGGTTGAGAAGGGCGGGGTAGAAGCACCCCAAATAAATAAAATAAAATAAATAAATTCCATCGTTAGTGGAGTTCAGAATGCTCTTTTATTGTAGGTGAACTATAAATCCCAGCAACTACAACACCCAAATGACAAACTCAATTTTTTGAGTGATAGTCACTCCTTGGGTTATTAAGTTTCTTGTGTCCAAATTTGGGGTCAATTTTCCCAGCAGTTTTTGAGTTCTGTTAATCCCACAAATGAACATTACATTTTTATTTATATAGATAGTGTAAAAATATCATTCAATTAATGCACTATAGCACTGCAATTCTAAATACGATAGATTAGAAAAAAGGTAAAGAAAAGGAGAAATATTATTCTGATATGTCTAAGAAGACCTCTTGTGGGTGGAAATAAAACAGAGAATACTCTAGGTCGGACAACAGGAACTTCATTTCGGTATTTAAATCCCCACCCACAAAACAAAAACAAAAACCCAGTAGCAACAAATGTTCAGCTTCCTGATATATTTGCCCTGTCTTAATAAACCACCAGCCACCTGCAAAATGGGGACAATAACACTGATCTACTGCACAGAATTTTAGCTATGACCGCTGATGTAATGATCCAAAAATGTACTCTGTACTCTTGAAACAATCTGTATACACATATAAATAGCATTGCTGTCCCCTTGTAGCACTGTTCCATATTACCTTTTAAATTTAAATTTTAAAATTCTAGGGTGTGAACTCCATCACTCAAATACTGAAATATATATCTATCCTGTTTCTTCTTCTTTTTAAGGGATAAAACTGTGTGCGGGCACACTGTATACAACTCCCCTCTGAATCACCCCCAATAGCAAGATTTTCCCTTCCTTCCTTTTTTTGCAGTAGGATGCCAAAAGGTTGTCCTTGTCTGCAAAAAACTAGCACAAACTTTGAAATGCATTCACTTTAGCATTAATGATGAAACAGCAGGATGCAAGAAGATGTGGATTATTCTCAAATGGATCTGTCCCTGGGTATATACAGTAGAGCAGGGGTCCTCAAACTTTTTAAACCGGGGGCCAGTTTACTGTCCCTCAGACTGATGGAGGGCCTGACGGATAGCATGAGCCTGCCAAGGGAGGCTGCCCCGGCGCTACATGCAGTCATGCTGGCCACATGACCTTGGAGTTGTCTATGGACAACGCCGGCTCTTCGACTTAGAAATGTAGATGAGCACCAGAGTCAGACACGACTGGACTTCATGTCAGAGGAAAACCTTTAACCAGGAAAATTGTGGAAGATCCAGGGTGGGAGAAACAACTCTTGTCTGTTGGAGGTAGGTATGAATGTTTCAACTGGCCACCTTGATTGCCATTTCATAGCCTGACAGTTTTTAGGGAGAATCCTTTGTTGAGAGAATCCTTTGTTGGCTGGCTCGCGCAGCCTACTCGTGAGTAGACCACACGGAGCAGCCTCCCTTGGCTAGCTCACGCTGTCCATCAGGCCTGACGGATAGCATGAGCCTGCCAAGGGGGGAGCAGGCCCGCGCGGCCTACTTGCAAGTAGACCACGCGGAGCAGCCTCCCTTGGCTGGCTCACGCTGTCCGTCAGGCCCGATGGATAGCGTGAGCCTGCCAAGGGGGGAGCAGGCCCGCGCGGCCTACTTGCGAGTAGACCATGCGGAGCAGCCTCCCTTGGCTGGCTCGCACGGCCTACTTGTGAGTAGACCACGTGGAGCAGCCTCCCTTGGCTGGTTCACGCTGTCCATCAGGCCTGATGGATAGCGTGAGCCTGCCAAGGGAGGAGCAGGCCCGTGCGGCCTACTTGTGAGTAAAGCACTTCGCGAGGTGCTTTACTCGCAAGTAAACCACGCGGAGCAGCCTCCCTTGGCTTGCTCACACTGTCCATCGGGCCCCATAGAACAGCGTGAGCCAGCCAACTGAGGGGCACTGTGTGGGGGGGGGGAGCGCTCCTCCTCAGCGGGCCGGATCAGGGCCCTTGGCGGGCCAGAAGTGGCCCGTGGGCCGTAGTTTGGTGACCCCTGCAGTAGAGTCTCACTGTTCCGTCTCCCAGGAGACTGGTTTGCATTGCTTTTTTAGTTGCTTGGAGTGGCTGCCCCTTGCCTTTCTCTCAGGAGCTGCTGCAGCCTTGCAAAGGCAGGAGTTTAACAGCCAAAGGCGGGAAAAGCCAGTCTGCAAACTCTTTGCAATGATTGGCCTAGGGAGCAGCTCTTTGAGCCCGCCCCTGCTCCTCGGGAAAGACTTCCATTTTGGAGTCCTCCCTGCCTGTTCAGTTCTGAAGAAGGAATCTGTTGTGCTGGTGGCCAGACAGGTAGCTCCGACAAACCACTGTAAAAACAATTGAGAATTGAGAAATTAAGATAGACAGAGAAGTTTATTGAGAAGAATTGAGCTATAGTTAGATAGATTATAAGAGAGTTATAGAGTATAAAGAAAAATACATATTGAGCTTTGAGAATTGAGTTTTATAGAGTCTTCTAGAGAGAGAGAGACTGCATTGCCTTATCTCCAAGGCTAATCTGGACCTTAGATAGATAGGGAAAGATTTGTTCTTTCTAAAAGGCAACAGCTCTGGATTAGGGTGAAGCATCCCTGGATCCCTTTGCCACTTGGGGAAAGGCTGACTCAGTAACTGGTGGAGAAGAGAAAGAAGGAATATCTATTTGGTTTAATCGATTGACTGTTCTGTTTGCAACTTTGAGAAATAAATATCCTTTTTTGATGTTCAGAACTGGTAACAGACTCAGTTGCTGAAAATCTCAATCTTCTCAAGAAAATCACCGGCAGTTCACCCAGACATAGGGAACAGCACATCATAGTTTTGTTTTTAAAAGCATCTGTGTGTAACGGCACACTCGCTTATCCAACATAAGCGGGCTGGCAGAACATTGGATAAGCGAAAATGTTGGATAATAAGGAGGAATTAAGGGAAAGCCTATTAAACGTCAAATTAGAAATTAGATCAGCAACATCCCTCCTTTCCTTTAGGAAAAAATTGAAAACATGGATTTGGGACCAGGCATTCAGATAATCTGGCAGATAAAGAAAGGACTTTGACAATGGACAGGAATTGACTAAGTGGAATGGAATTATGGAACTCTGAAAGATGAACGCTGAGAATGAGATTAGTTTTATTGATTGTGTGATATACCGACTGTTTTAACTGTGATAATTGTTTTAACTGCTGTGTTTTACGTATGTGTATTTGTATTTTGTATAGGCATTGAATTGTGCCTTTTTGTAAGCCGCCCTGAGTCCACCCCTCAGGGGTTGAGAAGGGCAGAGTAGAAGTACTCGAAATAATAATAATAAATAAATTACATTATGATTTTACAAATTAAGCACCAAAACATCATGTTTTATAAGAAATCAATAGAAAAAGCAGTTCAATACACAGTAACGTTATGTAGTAATTACTGTATTTATTACTTTAGCACCAAAACATTGCAATGTATTGAAACAGCTGTGCATCCGGGCGGGAGACAGATTGCATTGGATAATACAGAACATTGGAGCAAAGATTGGATAAGTGAGACTCTACTGTACAAGCAATGCGTATATGCATGCAAGATGATAAGAAGCTCACATTACATCTGATCACATTGTTTGTGTATATCTATTTTAGAGATGCTGATAGTCTGGGAACTAGGAATATAGCACCTTTCTCCAAATAAGCAAAGGTGCTTCCTGGTTTGTATGAAACTGAGTATGTCTTGATGAGACCTATTTCCAAACTTTGGCAGACTTTTACAGAAGGAGCTTTTCGAGATCAAGTCAAGGGGTACTGTGGTTTTCGCTCTGTTTTTAATAAGTTTTAAAGGATTTAAATTGTTTATTTTAAAACCATTAATGTTTAATTCTATTTTAATCTTTGTATATTTTTAGGTTTTAAATTGTATTTCATTTGGTTTTAATCTAAGCTGCTTTGAGACTCTTTTGTAGAGAGAGAAAGTGGAGTATAAATAAACATAAACATAAACATAAACATAATAATAATAATTGGGTGCAGTGTCTAAAGACCTTGGCCTGCACTTAAGCACTGACAAAATTACCACCTTCCGTAATAATGCGTGCCGAAGGCCACCTTACTGGGATCTGCACGCATTATTCGCCGATACATCACACAGTCCTAGACACTTGGGAAGTGTCCGATGTTCCAAATGAAACAGAGAGTGTTTGAGGATATCCGTAGGGATACCAAAGTGCTTCTTTATAAAGCTATTGTCCTCCCAACCCTGCTATACGCTTGCGGAACGTGAACTGTCTACAGACATCACATGCAACTCCTGAAACGATTCCATCAGTACTGCCTCCGGAAAATCCTGCAAATCTCTTGGGAAGACAGGCGGACAAACGTCAGCGTGCTGGAAGAAGCAAAGACCACCAGCATTGAAGCGATGGTCCTCTGCCATCAACTCCGCTGGACCGGCCACGTTGTCCGGACGCCCGACCGCCATTTCCCAAAGCAGTTGCTCTACTCCGAACTCAAGAACAGAAAACAGGAAATGAGATTTAAACATGGGCTCAAAGCCAACCTTAAAAACTCTGGCATAGACACAGAACTGGGAAGTCCTGGCCCTTGAGCACTCGAGCTGGAGGTCAGCTGTGACCAGCAGTGCTGCAGAATTTGAAGAGGTACGAATGGAGGGTGAAAGAGAGAAACATGCCAAGAGGAAGGCGCATCAAGCCAACCCCGACCAGGACCGCCTTCCACCTGGAAACCAATGCCCTCACTGCGGAAGAAGATGCAGATCAAGAATAGGGCTCCATAGTCACCTACGGACCTACCAGAATACTGATCTTAGAAGACTATCCAACAAGCTATCGCCTAAGTAAGTAAGTAAGTAAGTAAGTAAGTCCAACGTGTGATCCAATACAACAGCCAGCAGAGTGATTGTGTTTGCTGTGCACTCATCTTGTTGTGTTTCAAATAATAATAATAATGTATTGTTGAAGGCTTTCATGGCCGGAATCACTGGGTTGTTGTAGGTTTTTTGGGCTATATGGCCATGGTCTAGAGGCATTCTCTCCTGACGTTTCGCCTGCATCTATGGCAAGCATCCTCAGAGGTAGTGAGGTCACCTCACTACTTATGAGGATGCTTGCCATAGATGCAGGCGAAATGTCAGGAGAGAATGCCTCTAGACCATGGCCATATAGCCCAAAGAAACCTACAACAACCCAATAATAATAATAATAATAATAATAATAATAATAATAATAATAGCTTTGTTTGGCATTGTTTTACAGTACTATGAACATACTGGGCCTTTAATACATATGGAATATACCTCCCTTAAGTGGGTGAGCAAGAAAGTAGAGAAGAATTTAGTTTTCATGCATTTTCATTCAGATCTCATCCTTCATGCATTGCCTGATCCTCCCCACATGAACCAACAAGAAAATCAGAACATATTTATCCACCCATTTTTGTATTTCTAAATCCTACAACACAGTTTTTAGCTGAAAAAGCATGTTTTTAAAGGAACATTATGCTGCAGATTGTATAAGCATCTCCTACAAAGGAATAAGAGAACCCATAAAGGATTTTCATGGTTATGTACCTAGCTAAAATGGGCAAGCTGCCTAAGAGACTTCATCCATTCCAATGTGGTAATGCCTTGTGTGCATTTTGTCTCGACATCTTTGGGAATGAGAGAATCTGTTTCTGCATTATCTGAAAAACCCGTGTCTTATAATTAAGAGAGGAACACACACTAGAGGGCAGTGTTCACAGCACGGAACATCCCATCTGGGTGGTTGCTCTGTTCTAAGCATCACTGCCTTCATTTCAGCTTAATTTAAACCTGAGAAGCAAGTACAGGCAGCCTTCCACGTTCACTGGGGTTAAGAGCAGAGGAATATGAAAGTGAAAAAACATAATATTGTTTTTACCTGAGAGAACACCTCTCTAAGTTCCTACAGCATGACTCTATATTTGGTCAACGTCCAAAGGAAGCTAACCACAGAACTGACCTAGATCAGTGGTTCTCAACCTGTGGGTCCCCAGGTGTTTTGACCTACAACCCCCAGAAATCCCAGCTAGTTTACCAGCTGTTAAGATTTCTGGGAGTTGAAGGCCAAAACATCTGGGGACCCACAGGTTGAGGACCACTAACCTAGAGAGTCTTAGGAAGGTGTTATCTCTAGGAATTCCTAGGTCCTCTGGCATGATTGAAGTGACCATAAGGTCACATTGGATGACCTAGAGATTCCTAGAAAGAACATTTTCAATCAAATCTGCAAAAGTCAAAACCGCAAAAGAGGCCGATTGTTAGATCTGCCTCTCCTTGGAAACATGGCTTCACCTCTGACTTCCTCCTCCTGCTACTGTCTCTGCCACCAACTTTTAGATCAAGTCTAGAGCTGTTCAGCAGTGGATCTCTCTGCCCCAGAGTGTGGTGGAGGCTCCTTCTTTGGAAGCTTTTGAATAGAGGCTGGATGGCCATCTGTCAGGGGTGCTTTGAATGCAATATTCCTGCTTCTTGGCAGGGGGTTGGACTGGATGGCCCGTGAGGTCTCTTCCAACTCTTTGATTCTGATTCTAAGTCACCTTAAATATCAAATGCACAATCAAAGCACTCTCAACAGATGGCCATCCAGCCTCTGTTTAAAAGCTTCCACGAATGATGATGATGATGATGATGATGATGATGATGATGAGCCGTCCCCTGCCACGCGTTGCTGTGGCCCACATGGGGGTTCCGTGTGGGGGGTTTGGCCAAATTCTATCGTTGGTAGGATTCAGAATGCTCTTTGATTGTAGGTGAACCATAAATCCCAGCAACTACAACTCCCAAATGTCAAGATTCTATTTTCCGCAAATTTTACCAGTGTTCACATTTGGGTATATTGAGTATTTGTGTAGACCTCTGGATGTAGGTGAACTACAACCCCAAAACCAAAGGACAATAAATTCTATTGTTCGTGGGCTTCAGAATGCTCTTTGATTGTAGGTGAACTATAAATCCCAGTAACTACAAATCCCAAATGTCAAGGTCTGTTTCCCCCAAACTCCATCTGTGTTCCTAGTTGGGCATATGGAATATCCGTGCCAAGTTTGGTCCAGATCCATCGTTGTTTGAGTCCACAGTGCTCTCTGGATGTCGGTGTACTACAACGCCCAAACTCAACGTCAATGCCCACCAAACCCTTCCAGTATTTTCTGTTGGTCATGGAAGAACTGTGTGCCAAGTTTGGTTCAATTCCATCGTTGGTGGGGTTCAGAATGCTCTTTGATTGTAGGTGAACTATAAATCCCAGCAACTACAACTCCAAAAATGACAAAATCAATTTTTTTGAGTGAAGGACATACATTGGGTTATCGAGTGTCTTGTGTCCAAATGTGGTATCAATTCCTCCAGTGGTTTTTGAGTTCTGTTAATCCCACAAACGAATATTACATTTTTATTTATATAGATTATTATTATTACACAGGGAGAAGGGAAGAAAAGCCTGTGTTTTGCATGACAGCATGGATATACAGTCATGCAAAGGTGCACATTTTTCAAACGGAATCAAGTTATAAGTGCACTTTTTTCAGACGTGTTTTTACATCTTAACCTTAGCTACCCCACCACGCTTTAAAATCTGGTTACTTCTGTGTTTTACAGCATGTGTAGGAGAGCCATTAGTCTGCAAAAGGTGGTTACCAACTTTGTTCTCACAGTCTCTAAGGTACTACAAGAGACCTCACTACCTCTGAGGATGCTTACCATAGATGCAGGCGAAACGTCAGGAGAGAATGCCTCTAGACCATGGCCATATAGCCCGAAAAAACCTACAACAACCCAGTGATTCCGGCCATGAAAGCCTTCGACAATAAATTACTACAAGAGTCCTTTGCATACTGATATGCCAGACTAATGTGGCTATGTCTTTAAATATTAGGGCTTTGGGAAGCCAGGATTCAAATCCCTGCTTAACAACAGCAACTCAGATTCACCATCATCTCCCTCCTCCCCGCAACATACAGAGTAACATCATACATCAGGACACGACATTATTACCATCACCCTCTCCCATTTTCTCTTGTCTGCTGCATTGTTATGCAGCATACCAAGTCGTAAGGTGATGCCTCTGTTAATATAAGAATGTTTGATGGAGAAACATTGTAATTACTTTGGTAACCTTCCCTTAGTCATTTTAGCCTTACGAGAATCCTTTATAGTTAGGCTGAAAAACTGCAGGTTTTAAAAGAGCTCCAAAATCAGGAACAGAGAAAGCTCCAAATTGCCAACACACCCATCTCATTATAATGATACCTGTCATAAGATCCATTTGTGATAGCCAGGATATCTGTGATCTTTAACTAAGGATGACGTGCAAAATGGCCTTTGGATTGATTATACAATCGAAGATACGTTTCTGTCACTTTTGTATCTTTAGAAGATGTCTTACAATGACCCGTTTGTTTCAATGCATCATTAACTCTGTATGTCTTATAGCAACAAGCAGAGATCCCAAAATGCCTGGTTTCGTGGCGGCGGCGGCTCCTTTTAATAGAAACGCAGTGGGGAAAGATGCTGCATATCTTCATCATATTTTATTGCAGCACGTAAGAGATAAGACAATCCAACTTTTCTCTGCAGTTGAGCTATTAAAAGCACAGGAGGTCTCCTTGGGGTAGCAGCTGGCAACCCTCATTGTGAAAGTCACTGCGGTAGTGATTCAGTTGGCATAGCTCCAGCACCCTAGTGAGACTTTACAACCAAGCCACAGGTTTTGGCATGTTAAGGCCAACAGGAACCATATGGTGCACCACAGGCTGCAAGGTTGTTTCAAAAATGATCCCGGCCTCTCAGGATGGCTTCTTTTTAAGGACTGGGACAGCACCAGCTATGAAAAACAGTAACTGTCAAACAAGACTAGGAATTGCTGTAAGAGGCTCCTAATTGTCTAAGCCATATGGAAACATTCAAGCATTGAACAAATGGCTGTATTATAACACCTTCCATAACCTGTCATCCTCCAGATGCACTGGACTACAACGTCATCAACCCAACCTGAAAGTTGTAGCTCAAAATGGCCCTAAGGCAGTGGTTCTCAACCTTCCTAATGCCGTGACCCCTTAATACAGTCCCTTCATGTTGTGGTGACCCCCCAACCATAACATTGTTTTCGTGGCTACTTCATAACAGCCATTTTACTACTCTTATAAATCATAATGTAAATATCAGATATGCAAGATGTATTTTCATTCACTGGACCAAACTGGGCACAAATACCCAATGGAACCACATGTAAATGCTAGTGGGGTTGTGGGAGGATTGATTTTGTCATTTGGGAGTTGTAGTTGCTGGGATTTATAGTTCACCTATAAATGGATTTGAACCTAATTTGCCACACAGAATTCCCATGACCAACGGAAAACACTGGGAAGGTTTGGTGGGTATTGACCTTTAGTTTGGGAGTTGTAGTTCACCTATATCCAGAGAGCACTGTGGACTCACGCAATGGTGGATCTGGACCAAACTTGGCACAAATACTCAATATGTGCAAATGTGAACACTGGTGGAGCCTGGGGAAAATAGACCTTGACTTTTGGGAGTTGTAGTTGCTAGGATTTATAGTTCATTACAATCAAAGAACATTACGAACTCCACCAACAATAGAATTGGCTCAAACTTCCCACATGGAATCCCCATGACCATGAGAAAATACTGTGTTTTCTGATGGTCTTTGGCGACCCCTCTGACACCCCTTTGCGACCCCCTCAGGGGTCCCGACCCCCAGGTTGAAAAACACTGCTCCAGATGCACTGGACTACAACGTCATCAACCCAGCCTGAAAGTTGTAGCTCAAAGTGGCCCTAAGGGAGTGGTGTTGGAAAAGACTATAGGTTGGGCATCCCCTACCCAAAATGCTTAAGGACAGAAATACTTTGGATTTCAGATATTTGGGAATGTTTGACATAGCTGTATGTGCAAATACATACATCTTGGAGAACCAAGAAACTAATTTATGCTTCACTAGCGGTCCCCTGCCATGTGTTGCTGTGGCCCAGTCTGGTGATCTAGAAAGTAAAGTAATGAGAAAGTGTTGGTTTCTAATATATGTAATTCATTTATGCTTGTAGGTAAGCAGCATTTCTTGCTGTTTCTTTGCCAGTGTTGATATGGAGATTGTCTGGTTTGCCTACTCTGGAACATACAACATATCATTGTCCTTCTTTAGGGGTCCCTTTCAAATCTATGATACCATATCTCTCTCTCTGTGAATCATATCTATTATCTATCTATCTATCTATCTATCTATCTATCTTTATGATTTGCCCCAATTCTGTCATTTGTGGGATTCAGAATGCTCTTTGATTGTAGGTGAGGTATAAATCCCAGTAACTACAAATCCCAAATGTCAAGGTCTATTTTCCCCCAAACTCCATCTGTGTTCATATTTGGGCATATGGAATATTCGTGCCAAATTTGGTCCAGATCCATCATTGTTTCAGTCCACAGTGCTCTCTGGATGTAGGTGAACTACAACTCCCAAACTCAAGGTCAATGCCCACCAAACACATCTAGTGTTTTCTTTTGGTCATGGGAGTCCTGTATGCCACATTTGGTTCAATTCCATCGTTGGTGGGGTTCAGAATGCTCTTTGATTGTAGGTGTACTATAAATCCCAGCAACTACAACTCCCAAATGACAAAATAAAAAAAATTGAGTGAAAGACATACATTGGGTTGTTAGGTGTATGCTGTCTAAATTTGGTGTCAATTGGTCCACTGGTTTTTGAGTTTTGTTAATCCCACAAACAAACATTACATTTTTATTTATATAGATATACAGGCAGTCCCCAACTTATGAACAAGATAAGTTATGTAGGTTTGTTCTTCAGTTGAATTTGTATATAAGTCGGAACAGGAACCCTTTTTAAGTGTAACTCCAATATATATAGAGAGTATTTCAGAATTCCAGATAATGCTCAACTTATACCTTATTTCTATAGTGCTGAAAAGCAATGAAACACTTTACATGGAAGCAAAAACAAGGTTCCTACCCTGTCTAAATAAAGACAAGGAATAAGACTGAAGTGGACAAACATGGAATAGAAGGGAATACAAGAATCAGAAAAGTGGTGTTATGCTACATAGTAAATGCTATACTTAGGTAAAGGTAAAGGGTAAAGATTTTCCCCTGACATTAAGTCCACTCTGGGGTGTGGTGCTAATCTCCATTTCTAAACCGAAGAGCTGGCTTTGGTCATGTGGGCGGCATGACTGCATGGAACACCGTTACCTTCCCGCCGGAGCGGTACCTATTGATATACTCACACTTGCATGTTTTCAAACTGCTAGGTTGGCAGAAGTTGAGGCTGACAGCGGAAGTTCACGCCACTCTCCGGATTAGAACCTGTGACTTTTTGGTCAACAAGCTCAGCAGCTCAGCGCTTTAACCCACTGCGCCACCGGGGGCTCCTATACTATACTTAATTCTATGTATGTCAAAAAACCGTATTATCCATGCTTGAGGAAATGCAAATATTTGCAAAGGTACAAAATGCTGTGGGAATTTGGGGTTTGGGGGGTGGGCGGACAGCTGAAGCAGAATTCAGGCAGCTCAGTGGACATAGGATACTAGCCAAAGTATGAGGTTGGTGGGATGGAGCATTCTTGGAGAGGACATGGCTGATTAGAAACTGGAGAATCAAATACCACAATGTAACACTTTTAAAAATCAGCCTCATTTGTATAACTGATATATTGGAGTAGTTTTGTAAGCACAGTCCACAATGGACAACTGGAGCCCCAGGGCATATCAAGGGTATTCCTGCAGCCCTCAAAGCGTTTGGGCAGCCCCGACCATACTTTCTTCTGCCCTTCTTATGCGAATTTGCTTTCCTGGAGGCCTGTGGAAACATCAATCATTTTCAAATAAGCTGCCCTACGGTGTGTTTGTCTACGTTTTTGTGAATGCACCTGTAATTTTTCTAAGATCTACAGAGACACTCACTGGAACACCTCAGCAAGTGAGAGTCCAAAAGTGGCAGGCTCAAACCCAGAACCTCAATCAATGGCTGATACCAAATGAGAGACTCCCCCCTGGGCACACAGAAAACTGGGCGACTTGGAAGGTGCTGAACAGACTTGTGCTCTGGGACCATGAAATGCAGAGCCAACCTTAAGAAATGGGGCTACAAAGTGGAATCCACGGCATGCGAGTGTGGAGAAGAGCAAACCACTGACCACCTACTGCAATGCAACCTGAGCCCTGCCACATGCACAATGGAGGACCTCCTTGCAGCAACACCAGAGGCACTCCAAGTGGCCAGATACTGGTCAAAGGACATTTAATCAACTACCAAGCTTGCAAATTTTGTGTTTTGTCTGTCTGTTTGTTTGTTTTTGTTTAAAATGTAATACAAATGTCTGGTTCCTGATGACATGATAAATAAATACCTGTAAGTTGTTTTTGACTAATGACAATGCTATCTGGATATATTTTTTTTTGGTCAAGATTTGTTCGTTGGGGGTTTGCCTTTACCTTTGAGGGTGAGAGCAAGACTTGTCCAAGGTCATCCAGTGGGTTTCCCTGGGGTCCAAAACTGCTGGTTGCCTGAATGCTGGTGTTGCCTGATGGAGAAGATGCCAACTCATAATGTCATTTTTTTTTCTGTTGATTGCCTCTCTTTCTCATGAATTCTGGAAGCTACTGACATAGCCCCGGGTCATTTTCTCTTGAATTCTGGTAGCTACTGACATAGCCCCGGGTCACTTTCACTGTGATTTCATTTCATCTGTCATTGCAACATCCTGTAGAATCCTGTAATTGGTAGTTTAATGCACTGCTTCTTCAACTATGAGCCCCAGCCACAAATGTCCTCCCCTTAGTTCAGTGTTGGAGTTCCAAATTTTCTTTTCTGAACATGAATCTGTGCAGTCTTTACAATGGATGTTGCAGAAGATACTTCAGCTGTACTTCATAAAAAAGGAAAATCAGTCTGTTTAGCAAGTCTTTAAAATTCTGATTTTATTATAAGTAAATGTTTAATTTACTTAAGGAGCCCCCGGTGGTGCAGTGGGTTAAAGCGCTGAGCTGCTGAGCTTGTTGACTGAAAGGTCGCAGATTCGATTTCGGGGAGCGGCGTGAGCTTCCGCTGTCAGCACTAGCTTCTGCCAACCTAGCAGTTCGAAAACATGCAAATGTGAGTAGATCAATAGGTACCGCTCTGGCGGGAAGATAAGAACGCTCCATGCAGTCATGCCGGCCACATGACCTTGGAGGTGTCTATGGACAACGTTAGTTCTTCGGCTTAGAAATGGAGATGAGCACCACACCCCAGTCAGACATGACTGGACTTAATGTCAGGGGACAACCTTTACCTTTTAAATGTTTAATTTTATACCTATTTCATATATCTAAATACCTGGGGTCGCATAACAATTTATCAGGCCAAAAGGGGTCCTCGAGGGGAATAGCTTAAGAAACCCTGGTGTAATGAAGGACAGGAAAGCCTAGAGAAGACAATTATGCTGGGGAAAGTGGAAGGCAAAAGGAAGAGGGGCCGACCAAGGGCAAGATGGATGGATGGCATCCTTGAAGTGACTGGACTGACCTTGAAGGAGCTGGGGGTGGTGACAGCCAACAGGGAGCTCTGGCGTGGGCTGGTCCATGAGGTCACGAAGAGTCGGAGACGACTGAATGAATGAACAACAACAACAGTGAAGGACATCTATCGTTCTTGGTTGAAAGAGCTCCTCTGGTGCCATCAATCAAACTACAAATTCTAGGATTTCAAAGGATGCAGCCATGATGGTTATAGTGGAAACTTAGTCTTGCAAAGTGAAAAAACCCAGGTTCCAAGTTTTCCAGATTGACAGGAAGTAGACTTATTTTTGTACTACAATTCCCATCATTCTCCAATGGAGTAATTCTGAAAGTTATATCAGTACCTTTCACCAATCTCTGGCTCCATCCTCCTCTTTCTAGAAGATGCGGAAGGTGGATTCATGGGAGAAGGGTGTGCAGAAGTCTACCTGTAAAGGCACTCCCTCCTCATTTGATAGGGAGGTCCAATGGTAAACCCTTCTATGTTGGATAGGTCTTTGCGAGCTTATTTGCAGGGCCGTTGTAAAACCCCAAATCTACTTTCAATATAGATACTTAAATGCCCCACTGTGAGAAGGCTTTGTTATATAACCAGAATACTCGCATCATGGAATTCAAAGCTATTTTCGTTCTTGCAAGCGGCCAAATTTAGAGCAAACATTTGATAATGAATGCTACTTGATCATAAATATATAGTTGAAAAGAAAATTCCCTTAATTTTTAATTTTATATCGTTTTAAGATTTGGAGACTAGTGTGCAGACTTTGTTTAATTACAGCTCATGACATATCATTGTTACATTTGGTATTGTTATATTTTTAAGAACGTGTAACACTATATACATACATGCTTGTTTTTGTTTTTAAAGTCATTCCAGATATTAGTCTTGGCAGTGTTTATCTTTAAAATTAAAACATTATCATTATGTCATTCACTTACATATTACTGAGTACCCAGAAATAGTTTTGCAGGAATAAACAGAATATTACAGAGAATTTTGTTTGGAATTCTGTCCTTGAAGACAGATGTGTGTTCAAGACAAATTGTCTGATGGAGTTTACGGTAAAAGCTTCTGTGTATGCAACTTCCATGTCTTAATTTTAATGCTTATATGCATATCTCTTCTCCACTAATACAGCCAAAATTGTTTCAACCATCAGCTTGAGTTTGAAGCTTGAAGTTGACAAAATAATAATAATAAAAAAATCTGTAGGCATGGGTCAGAAATGACTATTTTTATTTATTTATTTACAGTATTTATATTCCGCCCTTCTCACCCCGCAGGGGACTCAGGGCGGATTACAATGAACACATATATGGCAAACATTCAATGCCAATTTTGACATACAACATATACAGACATAGACAGAGGCTATTTAACTTTTTCTGGCCGCCGGGGAGCTGTCGCTTTCATCATCCATCTGCGACACTGATGAAGTACTTCCGCATTCCCCGCATGCTTTTGCTGGAGTGCTTTGCTGGGGTCTTTTTTTTTATGGCCTCATAAATTAGTTAATTTAGCCTTCCCACACAAGGTGGTACCTAATTTTCCTACTTGACAGGAAAACTGTCTTTCGGGTTGCAAAGGTCGACAACAGGCTACACAATTGGTTGGAAGCCCACTCCAATCTGGCCGGGCTTTGAACTCATGACCTAATGCAACTGACACTCAGCCAGCTGCGCCACAATCCCGGTTGATGGGATATAAATAATGTGATGGACGATGGATGGATGTGTGTGTGTGAAATGCAACTTCTGAAATGCACCTATGATATCAGAGAAGGGACACCATCAATCAGATGGAGTTGAATTTCCATGCTTACAAGCTTCCTTCTCTGCCTTCAAAATGGCAGCGAATAGCATCCCCATGCAAGGAAAGTAGTACTATGCATTTTTAAAAAATTACAGATAAATCTGATAAATGAGTAAATGTATGTACGGTATGTATATAGACACACAGGGGCGGCTCAACCCATTATGCCAGTGGTTCTCAACCTTTCTAACACCGGGACCCCTAAATATGGTTCCTCATGTTGTGGTGACCCCCAACCATGTTGTGGTGACCTCCAACCTCGTCTGCCTTGCGCTCTCAGATGGCGAGAGTGCGAGGCAAACGAGGCAGGCTTTGCGCGAGGCCAGACCTTGTGCGGAGGACCCCTCGCCTGCCCTGTGCCCTCGCTGGATGACTAGAGTGCGAGGCAGGCAAGGCGGGTTTTGCACAAGGCCAGGCCTCACATGAAGGAGCCCTTGCCTGGCCCACGCCCTTGGGGCGGGGCCAACAGACATGACCTCACGACCCCTCCGAAATGGCCAAGCGACCCTCCTAGGGGTCGCGACCCCCAGGTTGAGAACCACTGCATTACGCAAAGTATTTGCAGTATAGTTGATTTTGCCCAGGGGCGCTCTTGAGGCGCTCTTGGGGGAAAATAGACCTTGACATATGCGAGTTGTAGTTACTGGGATGTATAGTTCACCTATAACCAAAGAGCATTCTGAACTCCACCAATGATGGAATTGAACCAAATATGGCACACAGAGCTCCCATGACGAACAGAAAATATATATGAGTGATTGTTTGGGGGGGGGGGGCTCCAAAATACTGTTTGCTTACCGTTGAAAATTACGGCCGCCTCTGTATATACAGGATGGGGCACAAAGATCTTTCACATTTTGAAGGACTATAAAAAAGAACAAAGCTGTCTAGAAACAAAATGTGTATGTTTCCGAAAAGAACATAAAAACGATTTTGTTTCAATGGGTTTTAAAAATCATATCAGACAAAGAGCAAATGTCGTTGGCTGAACACTGCAGAAGATGTTCCTGAAATTTCTCCATAACTCCACAGGTCACCTCAGGCAGAAGGCTATTTGCATCATTATCACAGAATGGCTGTTCTCATAATATGCTTGAACAACAAAGCCCCAATGTTCACCAGTCCGACTCATGATATGTACTGACAACCTATCAAATTAGACCTACCTCACTTCTCTACCTCCACAACAGCCCACATAGTGCTCCCTTTGAAATATGAGAGATTTTTATGCCTACCCTGTAGATAGATAGATAGCTCAAAGTATGTATGTCTCTACTAGTGAAGTGACCCTTTGATGTCGCTTGAATGGCTATTGAAGGATTGGCTGTTGCTAGTTGAAGTGGCCTTCTGAGATGTCACTGGGAAAGAAAGGTGAAATGTGTATGAGGGGAGGGGAGAAAGGAAGGAAAGAGTCATGGAAAGGGCCAATGTTGTTGCGGAGACACTGCAAAATAGGTAATCCAAGTCAGAGAAGGAAGAAAAAGGAGGAAAAGCGAGGAAGGAAAGAAAAAAGGGGAAGGAAAGAAGGAGGGAAAGAGGGAGAGAAAAAGGAGAAAAGGGAGGAAGAGAAAAGCAAAGGTATGAGGGGAAGGAAAGAGAAAGAAGGGAGGAAAGCAGGGACATATGGAATATGATGGGATTGAAACAAATATGGCAGAACACAGAACTCTCCAACACCGAGGAAACTCTATATCTATGTATATGCGTGTATATATATGTGTGTGTGTTTGTATATGTAGAATCATAGAATCAAAGAGTTGGAAGAGACCTCATGGGCCATCCAGTCCAACCACCTGCCAAGAAGCAGGAATATTGCATTCAAATCACCCCTGACAGATGGCCATCCAGCCTCTGTTTAAAAGCTTCCAAAGAAGGAGCCTTCACCACACTCCGGGGCAGAGAGTTCCACTGCTGAACGGCTCTCACAGTCAGGAAGTTCTTCCTCATGTTCAGATGGAATCTCCTCTCTTGTAGTTTGAAGCCATTCTTCCATTGCGTCCTAGTCTCCAAGGAAGCAGAAAACAAGCTTGCTCCCTCCTCCCTGTGGCTTCCTCTCACATTTTTATACATGGCTATCATATCTCCTCTCAGCCTTCTCTTCTTCAGGCTAAACATGCCCAGCTCCTTAAGCCGCTCCTCATAGGGCTTGTTCTCCGGACCCTTGATCATTTTAATCGCCCTCCTCTGGACACATTCCAGCTTGTCAATATCTCTCTTGAATTGTGGTGCCCAGAATTGGACACAATATTCCAGGTGTGGTCTAACCAAAGCAGAATAGAGGGGTAGCATTACTTCCCTAGATCTAGACACTGTGTGTACGTGTATATATGTGTGTATGTTTATATATCTATGTATGTGTGTATATGTGTGTGTGTGAGTGTGTGTATGTATATGTATATGAGCATGGTGTAGGGGACTCAGTATAAGACTAGGACTGGGATACCAGGTTTCGAATCCCTCCTTGGCCACAGAAACCCACTGTGTACATTGAGAGCAAGTTGCAGAAAAGCAATGGAAAGCCCCCTTTGAAAAAACTTTGCCAAGAAATCTCATTGAAAGTGCTGCTGAAAGTCATTAACAATTTGAAGGCTCACAGCAGCAACGTCAAAATAAAATAAGCCCCCAACCCTAAAACATTCCCAAACAGCCAAGTGCGGGAGCAGAGTGACAGAGCGGAGGCAAACAGGAACTCGAAAAATTATTATTCCAGCCTGTGTCATTTTGTTGCTGGTCTCACTTGTCGTGTTTTATATATGTTTGTCCTCATCCCCAGCAGATTCTCCTGCGCAACGATAGAAGAAGGGTATGTAGGCTGCACGCAGAAAGCTATGCATTTAGACTGGGGATGATTGATGTGAAGTTGAGCATGCGTAGGCGTGTTCCCCAGAAGGTGTGTAGAAGTGGGGGCCAAGTTCAAAAGAATTGAAAAACATTGCAAGATGTTATGAGCCAGAATAAGGCCACTTCTCTGAAGTGAATGATGCTGTAGTACTGTAGCTGTGACTTCAAAGTTGCGTCTAATTCATCAGTAATTTACCGGTGAAGTATTCACATCTAGATGCAGATGGGTTCTTGTTTTTGTTGTCTTTGACTGCCGAAAATAATTTATTTACTTACTGACTAGCTGACTATATTTATTAGTCACTTCATCACAAATGATTAAAGCAATGTACAACCACAATAAAATTACCAATTTACAAAACAATGACATACAATAAGCATTGCAAAGGCAATCCAATTAACAACATTAGTAAAAACCTCCCCAATCCCCAGTCGCAAGGCAACAGCAGTAGCAGCACTTAGATCTGATAATCTTCTCGAAATATCTTAAGCTACTGGAGGAACTGGTAAATTTTAGCTGTCTTTCCAGAATAGTATTCCCTAAACTGGCACCGTACAGATGTTTCAGGAATCTCCAGATGTTTGGATTGCATTTGATTCCAGAAAACTTCCCTAAAAATAGAGAAAGCCATGAGTAATAAAGTGTCTTGCTAAGGATATCTCTTCAGGAACATGATGCCAAAACAGAAAAGACCCTGCTTTATCTTCTCAGTGATCCTATGCCATCTCTCATATGAGGCTTGAAGAAAACCCTCCCTGACAATATTCACTGTTATGCTCCATCATGTAGGTAAATACACACCCAAATATATTCTGTTTCCAAAGCTTGTAGCGATTGAGTTGTTGTAGGTTTTTTCGGGCTGTATGGCCATGTTCTAGAGGCATTCTCTCCTGACGTTTCGTCTGCATCTATGGCAGGCATCCTCACAGGTAGTGAGGTCTGTTGGAACTAGGAAAATGGGTTTATATATCTGTGGAATGACCAGGGTGAGACAAAGGAATCTTGTCTTCTGGAGCTAGATGTGAATGTTCCAACTGATCACCTTAATTAGCATTTGATTGCCTGGCAGTGCCTGGAGCAATCTTTTGTTGAGAGGTAATTAGATGTCCTTGTTTGTTTCCTCTCTGTTGTTGTGCTGTTCTAATTTTAGAGTTTTTTAATGCTGGTTGCCATAGATGCAGGCAAAACGTCAGGAGAAAATGCCTCTAGAACATGGCCATATAGCCCGAAAAAACCTATAACAACCCAGTGATTCCGGCCATGAAAGCCTTCAACAATACTTGTAGTGATTACTGAACAACAACAACAATAACAATAAGAAAAGGTAAAATCTTGTGCAAAGAGAAAAACGTTTCACAAGATCAGCAATATAAAGTACAACCATTTTGAAGAAGGAATACATGAAGGGGAGATATAGGCAAGCATAGACAAAATCCAACTTTTTGAACATCATGTCATAAAATCACATAGCATTCTGATTAAATGTTCTTACAAAGAAATCGTATTATTTCAATTACGCCAATAACCACTTAAGTAATATCTTGCAACTACAGCACGTCCTTCTCACCACACTGTACACTTTTGATTTTCCAAACGAAAGCATGCTTCTGGCTCTCATGTTTTACAGTGATAAGCTTCACACACATAAACAGAGAAATGCACAAAATCTACAAAACAATGCTGATGCAAACGGGGTGTTGGGGGGAGGGGGTGCTGGATGCAAGGGCCAGGAATTAGAAGATATTTGGGCTCTGGTACAGTCCCTCCTTTGAAGCGGAGCGTTCAGTTCTGAGCATCACAGTTCAGAAAAAATGTTGATCAATTGGAAGGGATTCAGAGAAGAGCGGCAAGGATGATCAATGTCTAGAAGACTACTCACAGGAGGCAAGCTGGGAGGAAACTGGCATGTTTTGCTGAGTGGAAAGATTAAAGGGGACACTGTTGAGAGGTTTTTTGAGTATTTGGAAGAAGATCATGCAGAAGTGGAGGGGCTGGTCTCACGGGATCCACTAAGGACAGAACACAAAGCAAGAGGCTTAAAAGTGTGGCCCAGTGGATGCTGAATGACGCGAGTCCAGCTGCTATGGCCGTGTGTGATTGGCCCTGGGTAAGTCACTCTCTGCCAGACTCAGTTCCCCATCTGCAAAATGAGAACAGCAATGATCTAGTTGGGAGGGTGCATATGTTCTGCAAATGAAATCAATCGATATAGTTTGTATACAATATCCAGCATCCCTTCCCTCCCAATTCCTATCTCTTTCTTGTATTCTGATTTGTCAAAGACAGAGAATGTTATTTCAAGTGGAAGTAAAGCTAGAGGTAAAATGAGGCAGGTTGCAGAGTTGAAAAGGGGATAAAATTAGAATGATGAGTACAAAGGGAGATGGAGCAGAGTAGGTGAGCTTAAGGTAGGAAGAAAGATGTGAGTGTATGAGCCAAAGGTTGGACCTTCCCTTCTAAGTTCACAGCTTGTGTAGTCATCATTACATGCACATTAATAATATAATAATAAAACTTTATTTATACCCCGCCACCATCTCCCCAAAGGGACTCGGGGCAGCTTACATGAGGCCAAGCCCAACAATACATCAGTAAAAACAAAGCAGCAAACAAATAAAACAGTACAATTAATATAACTCACATATAAACAATAACAGACAAAATTTAAAACCTTATGGTCGGTTCAATAAACACTGGGCATGAACAGAGGTAGGATGTATCTAAGCAGGAGGGTTTTAAAAGATAATGTAGGGAGACCAACCCAACGGGTAGTTAAAGTGCTTCTGAGGACAATTGCAGAGAATTAATCAGAGCAAGGCATTGTTTCCTTTATTCAGGGAAGGCACACTGGAACAGCCACATTTTCAGGCTCCTCCTAAAGACTGCCGATGCGGGGCCTTTCCGATATCCTTGGGGAGTGAGTTCCAGAGTCAGACAGTGACATGGATTCCTGGTTAAATTAATAAAAATGCCTTCAAGTTGTTACATGAAAATAATAAAATTAATTACAACAATGGATAAATTGCCTGGGAAGGTAGTGGGGATCTCTTGTAGAATAGATCCTTTTTACCCACCCCCCTCCCCCCAAAAAACTGGTGAAAGTAGCTATGCCTGGTGGGAAATGGGACCCACAGATATACCTCTCTCTTGATGTACCAAGATGTTGAGCATATCCAGAGGCGGCCCTAGGTAATTTTCAACAGTAAGCAAACAGTATTTTGGCGTCCCTCCCCCCAACCAATCACTGATATATATATTTTCTGTTCGTCGTGGGAGTTCTGTGTGCCATATTTGATTCAATTCCATCATTAGTGGAGTTCAGAATGCTCTTTGATTTTAGGTGAACTATACATCCCAGTAACTACAACTCGCATATGTCAAGGTCTATTTTCCCCTCAAGAGCGCCCCTGGGCAAAATCAACTATACAGCAAATGCTTACTTTGTGTAATGGGTTGAGCCGCCCCTGAGCATATCTTATACTGTAATGCTTAGAACCAGAAGTGTATGAGATTCTGGAATACTTGTATTTGGATGGAACCCAAATCGATGCACATATGGTATTTATGTTTCATATGTGGCAAATATACAAAGCCTGCAAGTAATCTTATACAATACTAGCCGTCCCCTGCCACGCGTTGCTGTGGCCCAGTCTGGTGATAAAGTAATGAGAAAGTGTTGGTTTCTAATATATGTAATTTCTTTATGCTTGTGGGTAAACAGTATTTCTTGCTGTTTCTTTGTCGGTGTTGATGTGGAGAGTGTCTGGTTTGCCTACTCTGAAACATGTAACATATAATTGTCCTTCTTTAGGGGTTTCTTTCAAATCTATGATACTATGCGTGTGTGTGAATCATATATATCTAACTATATCTCTGGGTGGATGACTCTTTGTCAGGAGGGCTTTGATTACGTTTTCTTGCTCTGGTGAAGGGAGTTGGACTGGATGGCCTTAAGTATTTTCTGTTGGTCAATGGGGTTCAGTGTGAGAAGTCTGGCCCAATTCTGTCATTGGTGGGGTTCAGAATGCTCTTTGATTGTAGGTGAACTATAAATCCCAGTAACTACAAATCCCAAATGTCAAGGTCTATTTCCCCCAAACTCCATCTGTGTTCAAATTTGGGCACATGGAATATTCGTGCCAAGTTTGGTCCAGACCCATCATTGTTTCAGTCCACAGTGCTCTCTGGATGTAGGTGAACCACAACTCCCAAACTCAAGGTCAATGCCCACCAAACCCTTCTAGTGTTTTCTGTTGGTCACGGGAGTCCTGTGTGCTATGTTTGGTTCAATTCCTTCACTGGTGGAGTTCAGTGCTCTTTGATTGTAGGTGAACTATAAACCCCAGAAACTACAAATCCCAAATGACAAAATCTATTTTTTTTTGAGTGAAGGACATACATTGGGTTGTTAGGTGTACGCTGTCCAAATTTGGTGTCAATTCGTCCAGTGGTTTTTGAGTTATGTTAATCCCACAAACGAACATTACATTTTTATTTATATAGATTTTAAATAATTTTGGAGGCCCAGTGACCCAGTGGGTTAACCCTTGTGCCAGCAGGATTTTCGACCAACAGGTCAGCAGTTTGAATCCGGGGAGAGCAGGTTGAGCTCCCTCTGTCAGCTCCAGCTCCCCATGCGGGGACATGAGAGAAGCCTCCCACAAGGATGGTAAAATATCAAACATTTGGCCGTCTTCCAGGCAATGTTCTTACAGACGGCCAATTCTCTCACACCAAAAGCAACTTGCAGTTTCTCAAGTCGCTCCTGACATGAAAAAAAATTGTGCATGAGACAAAATTGAAAAGTTAAGAAGCAATGGCGTCACTAACTCAGCTGCTTGTGTGGACAATTATGTAATCTTGCAATAATTTGGATTCTAGGATTCTGCACAAGGGATGCCCAAACTGTTTGTCTCTAAGCATTCACAAGTTGTGTGAAATGTTGTAGTATCTTCTTGTTGTTGTACAGAATAACGGTCAGGGAGGGAGCTAGGACTGTCATGTATTACCCAATTAGTAGCCCTCTGCCATTAAAATCCAGTCAAAAGAGAAGCAAAAGACATCCATATGGCTCCCTTTCTCAGCCACCTTAACAACATCATCAGCCCCTTTCTATACCTGTTGTGGTGAGTGAGCCCAGAGGGAAGCCTCAAAAAGGCACACAACAGGGAACCAAAATTAATTAAAAACAGGGCTAGCAGGGAATGGAGCTGCCTTTCCTCCCAGATGCAATTTCAAAGGACAATATTTCCTGCCAGAGGGGAGAATTAGCAACTCTTGTGTGATAATAACATTCTACATCCCAACACTTGCTGGCTTATTGAGACAGGTTTTGGACTATAGTGGCCATATCAGCTGTAGGAATTAGGAAAGGTAAACAATAGTCGAGCTATTGTCGAAAGCTTTCATGGCTGGAATCAATGGGTTGTTGTAGGTTTTTTCGGGCTATATGACCATGTTCTAGATACGGCCCTCCAAGGTCATTTACCCTGTCCTCGCTCAGGGTCAACCTAAGTCTGAAACGACTTGAGAGCACACAACAACAAGAATCCTATCTCATCAGCCAAAAGTAGGCCCACATTTCCCATTGAAATACTAACAAGTTTATTTATTATTTATTTACAGTATCTATATTCCACCCTTCTCACCCCGTAGGGGACTCAGGGCAGCTTACAATGTACATATACATGGCAAACATTCAATGCCATAGACACGTAACATATATAGACAGACACTCAGAGGCTATTTAACATTCCAGCTTCTGGCCACTAGGGAGCTGTCGCTCCACCGTCTGTTTGTGACATTGATGAAGTACTTCCTCATTCTTTGCATACTTCCTGAAGTTTTTTATGGCCTCGTAAATCAGTTAAATTATATTTCTTTAAAATGTTATTCATTTTAATTGTTGTATTGTTTTTTTGCACTACAAATAAAATATGTGCAGTGTGCCTAGGAATTCATTCATGGTTTTTTCAAATTATAATCTGGTCCTCCAACATTTAGAGGGACTATGACCTGGCCCTCAGTTTAAAAAGTTCGCGGACCCCTGTTCTAGAGGCATTCTCTCCTGACGTTTCGCCTGCATCTATGACAAGCATCCTCAGAAGCTGTAACCTCTGAGGATGCTTGCCATAGATGCAGGAGAAACGTCAGAAGAGAATGCCTCTAGAACATGGCCATTGTTGTTGTTGTTCATTCGTTCAGTCATCTCCGACTCTTTGTGACCTCATGGACCATCCCATACCAGAGCTCCCTGTCGGCCGTCACCACCCCCAGCTCCTTCAAGGTCAGTCCAGTCACTTCAAGGATGCCATCCATCCAGCTTGCCCTTGGTCGGCCCCTCTTCCTTTTACCTTCCACTTTCCCCAGCATAATTGTCTTCTCTAGGCTTTGCTGTCTCCTCATGATGTGACCAAAGTACTTCAACTTTGCCTCTAATATCCTTCCCTCCAATGAGTAGTTGGGCTTTATTTCCTGGAGGATGGACTGGTTGGATCTTCTCGCGGTCCAAGGCACTCTCAGAACTTTCCTCCAACACCACAGTTCAAAAGCATCTATCTTCCTTCGCTCAGCCTTCCCTAAGGTCCAGCTCTCACATCCGTAGGTTACTACAGGGAATACCATGGCTTTGACTAGGCGGATCTTTGGCCATATAGCCCGAAAAAACCTACAACAACCCAATAGTCAAGCTCTGCTATAGCCTGAGGCAACGCAGCTAGAAGGCCCAAGGTTGCCACTTCTTTCTAACTCCTCTTTGGCTTTCCCAACATAACAATTGGCAATGTGGAGAGGGAGCCAGCACCCTGGCCAGAAACTATAAGATTTTTTAGATGTGCAATAAGATATGGATACAAAACCTGGTCCTTCTCCTTCACCTGAATTTTAACCATCTTATATAAAATAAACGCATCTATAATAAGAGTTTTGTGAGATGCTTCCCTGTTTTCGTTTTTTTTAAAAACATGTTTATATGACAGGCAGCGCGAGCTTTAGAATGTCCTTGGCTATTAATTCCCTCATTTTAAAGTACACGAAGCTTTGTAAGTGAGCAGCAAACTATAGCATTGTTACTTAGCAACCTAAGCTATCTTTTTTGGAAAAAGAGGTGCTGGTGGATAAATAGTGTGACATTTATGTATATCTGCTGCACATGTATGTCTAAATGAAGGCATGTGTGTAGGTCATGAGAGGGGCTTCCAGGCAGTGCATCTTGTTGGGGGATATAGTGTGTGTGAATACATTCACACAGACATACACAAACTGCATCCAGCAAGCGAGAGATGCAGGCAAGGTGCCCATGATGGATGGCTTCCATTATGCAAGAACAGAAAGTATGCATTTTCAAGGCAGACAAATGAGTGAAATGTGGCGTGTATAGTTATTATGCAGACAATGTCTGTGGGTGTGAAACTGAATACAGTGCCAATGGGCACGGCATTATCACTACTTTTGCAAATGAATCCCACAATATTGGTAGCCCATAGGTGATATTTACTAGCCAGGGTGCTGGCTCCCTCTCCACATTGCCAATTGTTATGTTGCTTTGGGAAGGCCAAAGAGGAGTTAGAAAGAAGTGGCAACCTTGGGCCTTCTAACTGTGTTGCTTCAGACTATAGCAGAGCTTGACTATTGGGTTGTTGTAGGTTTTTTCAGGCTATATGGCCATGTTCTAGAGAAGTGGTTCTCAACCTTCCTAATGCCATGACCCCTTAACACAGTTCCTGATGTTGTGGTGACCCCCCCCCCCCAACCATAACATTATTTTCGTTGCTACTTCATAACTATAACTTTGCTACTGTTGTGCATCATAATGTAAATATCTGATATGTAGGATGTATTTTCATTCACTGGACCAATTTGGGCACAAATACCCAATACACCCACATCTGAATACTGGTGAGGTGGAGTACGGATTGCTTTTTGTCATTTAGGAGTTGTAGTTGCTGAGATTTATAGCTAACCTACAAGCAAAGAGCATTCTGAACTCCAACAACTATGGAATTGAACCAAACTTGGCACACGAACTCCCATGACCAACAGAAAATACTGGAAGAGTTTGGTGGACATTGAACTTCCGTTTAGGAGTTGTAGTTCACCTTCATCCAGAGAGCCCTGTGGACTCAAACAATGATGGATATGGACCAAACTTGACACGGATACTCAATAGGTCCAAATGTGAACGCTGGTGGAGTTTGGGGAAAATAGATCTTGACATTTGGGAGTTACAGTTGCTGGGATTTATAGTTCACCTACAATGAAACAGCATTCTGAACCCCACCAACGATAGAATTGGGCCAAACTTCTCACACAGAACCACCATGACCAACAGAAAATACTGTGTTTTCTGATGGTCTTTGGTGACCCCTCTGACACCCCCTCGCAACCCCCCAGGGGTCCTGACCCCCAGGTTGAGAAACACTGTTCTAGAGACATTCTCTCCTAACGTTTCACCTGCATCTATGGCAGTCTTTGAGAAAGAGAGGGAGAGGATGAATGGTTTGTGTTTGAACTATCACATTTGCTCCTGCCTGGTCACTTGGGGCCATTTCTAAACAGTTATACTGCAATGATTCCACTTTAATTGCCATGGCTGCATCTTAGGAAATCCTGGGGTTTGTAATTTGGGGAGGCCTTAGAGTTACATTGGTGGCCCATGAGCTTCACACTGCAGCACTCAGAAACAACCACAGAGGACAGTATACACACAGAACTACCTCAGAGGGAGTTATACTCAATGGAAGAAAGCTAGAGTGAGCAGAGAGACACTGAAGGAGTCTCTTTCAGAGGACCACAGCAAGAATGGGAGTGAGCTGGAGAAGGGAAGAATCATAGAATCATAGAATCATAGAATCAAAGAGTTGGAAGAGACCTCATGGGCCATCCAGTCCAACCCCCTGCCAAGAAGCAGGAATATTGCATTCAAATCACCCCTGACAGATGGCCATCCAGCCTCTGCTTAAAAGCTTCCAAAGAAGGAGCCTCCACCACACTCCGGGGCAGAGAGTTCCACTGCTGAACGGTTCTCACAGTCAGGAAGTTCTTCCTAATGTTCAGATGGAATCTCCTCTATAAGTTGAAAGTGCTGAAGATGTCACCTTTCAACTTATAGTGACCAAATGAACTTAATAGGGTTTCCTTAGTCAAGGAATACCCAGAAAGTGGTTCTGAAAGTTAGCAGCAACTAAATAGAAATCTCGGAAGAGTGTGAGAAAATTCTCACAATTGGTGAGAAAAAGGCGGTGAGTCCATACAGTAGTGCAAGGTCTGCAGGTTGGAAATGTCTAGGTTGTTAAGTGGAGTCTGGATGCAGCAAGGCAATCTTGTTGGGTTGTGAGCCACTTTGGGTCCCATGATATAGAAGGAAGCTGGGATGATATATACATATTTTTTTTTACAGTTATGCTAGAAAAAGGAAGGGTATGAAGTGCGAAGCAAAGGGTTTTCTGATGTAAAACAGGAGCAAAGGGTGTGGTGGTATGGTTGTTTTTTGGCTCAACACATTTTGAGAGGTATACTCTGGGAGATTTCATTTTTCTAGTTTTTTCCATCATCATCATCTTTGTCACCATTGTCCAAGTCTGCCTTTCTCCAAGGATAGGATCCAAGCTGGCTAATCTAAGGCTGTTAATTTAAATGCAGCATAAAATTGGCTACATATGAAAGAAACAGATTAAAAATCAATTGAAATTAATTACAATTTAATTCTTCATTAAATATCATTAAAATAATTAAAACCTCCACTCGTTCGTAACAAATAGCCTTCTCCATTCATATGTTTAAGATGGTTATTATATTAGTGTTGATATGTAAATGAACTTTAAATGTGCTCAAATTGGCTTTAATATGATGCTGACTACAATACTGACTAGTGCACTGAACTAAAAGGAGCTAAATTGGCTGAGGCATTGACCATCCCATTTACCCTAAGTTCACAGGATGTATCTACAAAGTAGAATCAATGCTGTTTGACATCACTTTAAGTGCCTTGTCTCACTTCATGCTATGGGATCGTGAGAGCAGGGGCGGCTCAACCCATTACGCAAAGTAAGCATTTGCAGTATAGTTGATTTTGCCCAGGGGCGCTCTTGAGGTGCTCTTGGGGGAAAATAGACCTTGACATATGCGAGTTGTAGTTACTGGGATGTATAGTTCACCTACAATCAAAGAGCATTCTGAACTCCACCAATGATGGAATTGAACCAAATATGGCACACAGAACTCCCACGACGAACAGAAAATATATATCAGTGATTGGTTGGGGGGGGGGGGGGCAAAATACTGTTTGCTTACTGTTGAAAATTACCTAGGGCCGCCTCGCATGAGAGTTGTAGTTTTAGAAGTTCTTTAGTGGTGGTGCCTCATGTAACTACAAATCTCAGGATACTACAGCATTGAGACATTGCAATTAAAGTGTGGTGTGGTGTGTGGTAGGGGTTCCTTCTTTGAAGGCTTTAAATAGAGGCTGGGTGGCCATCTGTCAGGAGTGCTTTCATTTTCCTGCATCTTGGCAGGGGGTTGGACCAGATGGCCCATGAGACCTCTTCCAACTCTATGATTCGATGAAAGTGATGTTGAACTTAATTGATTCTAGAAGAAGAAGAAGAAGAGGAAGAGGAAGAGGAAGAAGAAGAAGAAGAAGAAGAAGAGGAGGAGGAGGAGGAGGAAGAAGAAGAAGAAAGATGAAGAAGAAGAAGAACAACAACTTGATTTTTCTACTCCGCCTCCATCTTCCCAAAGCAAAATACAATTAAAAGCAAAGAAATAACAAATCAAAACAGTAAAAACAGAACAAAACAGCATAAAACAGAATAACAATAATAACAAGCATCAAAGGCAACAGCAGACTAATTTTGGAGGGGGGATGAGGACCACTATGAGAGCTAGTCAAAAGATAAGGTGGTTGAATAATCATAGAATCATAGAATCATAGAATCATAGAATCAAAGAGTTGGAAGAGACCTCATGGGCCATCCAGTCCAACCCCCTGCCAAGAAGCAGGAATATTGCATTCAAATCACCACTGTCAGATGGCCATTCAGCCTCTGTTTAAAAGCTTCCAAAGAAGGAGCCTCCACCACACTCCGGGGCAGAGAGTTCCACTGCTGAACGGCTCTCAGTGGAACTTTCTGCCCCGGTGGATAAGGTGGATAGCAATGTATAATAGCATAGTTCAGGGGGTCTAAAACTTTTTAAACAGAGGGCCAGGTCACAGTTCCTCAAACTGTTGGAGGGCCGGATTATAATTTGAAAAAATGAATGAATTCCTATGCACACTGCACGTATCTTATCTGTAGTGCAAAAACACTTTAAAACAATACAATAATTAAAATGAAGAACAATTTTAACAAATACAAACTTATTACTATTTCAATGGGAAGTGTGGGCCTGCTTTTGGCTGATGAGATAAGATTGTTGTTGTTGAGTAGTTTTAGACTTAGGTTGACCCTGAGCGAGGGCCAGATAAATGATCTTGGAGGGCCGCATCTGGCCCTCGGGCCTTAGTTTGAGGACTCCTGGCATAGTTAATAGTTAATTTTCCCATTGACAAAGAGGGCATCTACACAATAGAATTAGTGCAGTTGTGGCTGTAAAAAGTCTTTAAGGATATGTAGTTTGCCTCACCAAACTACATATCCCGGGATTCCAGAGCATTGCGAGCCTTGGTAGTTAAATAGTGTTGAACAGCATTAAATCTAATGTGTAGACATTTCCCATAACGATTTGGTGGCTTGCCATTAATAATTATCAATATAATCTTTTTAAAAATCAAATAATACTGAGACACATGGGGGGGGGGGGGCACAAGAAAGAGCTTAAGATCACACGTAACCCACAGCCCATACTTTGCCCACCATGATGCAACACTTACATTATATTGTGGGATCATATACAAAACCCGTACATTAGTTGTTTTACTTGGATTTCTGACATCACCTCAACCTCAAAGATGTTTGGATGTTCCTTCTTCTCCCTATTCACAAACACGGGAAGCTATCACTTCTGTTTAAGATAATTTATTGTTATGTCTAAAGCTGCTCAATCTTCACAATGTTTAACTGAACAAACGAATTGGAAACCATGATCTGATGCTGGTTTATTTCTCTATCTTATATAAATAAAATTGTAATGTTCGTTTGTGGGATTAACAGAACTCAAAAACCACTGGACGAATTGACACCAAATTGGGACACAAGACACCTAACAACCCAATGTATGTCCTTCACTCAAATAAATTGATTTTGTCATTTGGGAATTGTAGTTGCTGGGATTTATAGTTCACCTACAATCAAAGAGCATTCTGAACCCCACCAACGATGGAATTGAACCAAACTTGGCACACAGTTCTCCCATGACCAACAGAAAATACTGGAAGGGTTTGGTGGGCAGTGTCCATTGGTTTTGGAGTTGTAGTTCACCTACACCCAGAGATCACTGTGGACTCAAACAATGATGGATCTAGACCAAACTCTACATGAATACTCAATATGCCCAAATGTGAACACTGGTGGAGTTTGGGGAAAATAGAATCTTGACATTTAGGAGTTGTAGTTCCTGGGATTTATAGTTCACCTACAATCACAGAGTATTCTGAACTCCACCAATGATAGAATTGGGCCAAACCTCCCACACAGAACCCCCATGTGGGCCACAGCAACGTGTGGCAGGGGACGGCTAGTAACCCATAAGTCAGATTAATTGCAGTGTGTCCTATTCCTCCTCCCCAGTGCTTTCAATGTTCTCCTCACAGTTAAGCCAGAATAATTTAGGGTTGGGAGACAAATAGAAGAAATGAGCAGAAAGACAAATATTCTTCTTTGGAGGGTTTTACACAGACGCTGGATGGCCATCTGTTGGGAGTGCTTTGATTGTGTCTTCTTACACATCAGGAGATTGGACTGGAGGGCCCTTAGGGCCACTGGAAGGCTACAATCTGGACCAGGAACATGTTATAGGTCAGCACCACACCGCTGTTTTATTTCTCCAAAATAAAAGCAGTGAGGTTAAACACACGTCGTCAAATACCTGACTAATGCCTCACGTAGACTGCCTAGGAGTGTTCTTGCTGTGTGCCTTCCAAATCCCTACTTTCACAATTGCCCCTGTAAGCAAATATACGTTTTGTAAAGCTACAATCTTCATGGCAGGATGTTTGAGATTTTTCTCCTGGGTAGTATAAAAGCTCAATTACAAGCAGAAATGTTTTAATTGTTATGGCAACCAGTTAGAGTGCATGTCTGTTCAGGAAAAGCAGGAATTACAGCATTTGAAGCTTGATCTGAATAAAACGTTTTGCCCCCCTACTAGATTTAAATTTAGCTATTCTGCAGGACACACTTTAACACGTCAGCATCCCCAGGAGTTGTTAGGAACGAGGAGGGGAAGGTTCAGAGAAATTAAAGCTCTCAGTTAATGCTACTGAAACAACCAGAACGAAGCTGTGGTCTGACATAATTGGACACCATACCCAGGGTGGTTCAATGGGTTAAACCCTTGTGCTGGCTGAACTGCTGACCTGAAAGTTGGTGGTTCGAACCTATGAGACAGGGTGAGTCAGCTGTCAGCTTCAGTTTCCCATGCAAGGACATGAAAGAAGCCTCCCACAAAATGGTAAAACATCCAGGCATCCCCTGGGCAACGTCCTTGTAGATGAAAAATTGTCTCACATCAGAAGTGACTTGTAGAATCATAGAATCAAAGAGTTGGAAGAGACCTCATGGGCCATCCAGTCCAACCCCCTGCCAAGAAGCAGGAATATTGCATTTAAATCACTCCTGACAGATGGCCATCCAGCCTCTGTTTAAAAGCTTCCAAAGAAGGAGCCTCCACCCCACTCCGGGGCAGAGAGTTCCACTGTTGAACGGCTCTCACAGTCAGGAAGTTCTTCCTCATGTTCAGATGGAATCTCCTCTCTTGAAGCCATTGTTCCGCGTTCTAGTCTCCAGGGAAGAAGTAAACAAGCTTGCTCCCTCCTCCCTGTGGCTTCCTCTCACATATTTATACATGGCTATCATATCTTCTCTCAGCCTTCTCTTCTTCAGGCTAAACATGCCCAGCTCCTTAAGCCGCTCCTCATAGGGCTTGTTCTCCAGACCCTTGATCATTTTAGTCGCCCTCCTCTGGACACATTCCAGCTTATCAATATCTCTCTTGAATTGTGGTGCCCAGAATTGGACACAATATTCCAGTTTCTCAAGTCGCTTCTGACATGGAAAACAAGAACCGTATCATCCAACATTTCACATTTCACAAACTGGGACTCATATGGCAAAGCTACATTAGTATGGTTATGGTGGCAAAAGCTATGATTCAGGAAGAATCAATCTAGGAGAGGTTGCAGCAGTTAGCTTTTGCCTGAGCCTACTGGGAACGGCATGATTTTGCCCCCTTCTCCTCCCTCCTGCCGAGTGAATTGAAGTACAAACTGCTTTGAATGGGTTTGCAGCAATTGAAGTGAAGTTGCAACTAAGGGGAGAAATTGGAGGAGAAGAAAAATGCTGGGATGTTATAAAGCAGTGTTTCTCAACCTGGGGGTCGGGACCCCTGGGGGGGGGGGGTTGCGAGGGGGTGTCAGAGGGGTCGCCAAAGACAATTAGAAAACACAGTATTTTCTGATGGCCGTGGGGGTTCCGTGTGGGAGATTTGCCCCAATTCTGTCATTGGTGGAGTTCAGAAAGCTCTTTGATTTTAGGTGAACTATAAATCCCAGCAACTACAACTCCCAAATGTCAAGGTCTACAGTGCTCTTTGATTATAGGTGAACTATAAATCCCAGCAACTACAACTCCCAAATATCAAGGTCTACAGTGCTCTTTGATTATAGGTGAACTATAAATCCCAGTAACTACAACTCCCAAATGTCAAGGTCTATCTTCCCCAAACCCCACCAGTGTCCACATTCAGGCATATTGAGTATTCGTGCCAAGTTTGGTTCAGATGCATCTGTGCTCTCTGAATGTATGTGAACTACAACTCCAAAATCCAAGGTCAATGCCCACCAAACCCTTCTAGTATTTTCTGTTGGTCATGGGAGCTCTGTGTCCAAAGTTTGGTTCAGTTCCATCTTTGGTGGAGTTCAGAATCCCCTTTGATATTGTAGGTGAACTAGAAATCCCAGCAACTACAACTCTCAAATGACAAAATCAATCCCCCCTCAACCCCATCAATATTCAAATTTCGGTGTAGCGAGTATTTGTTCCAAATGAATGAAAATACATCCTGCATATTGGATATTTATAAGATGATTCATAACAGAAGTAAAATTACAGTTGTGAAGTAGCAAAGAAAATAATGTTATGGTTGGGAGGTCACCACAAAATAAGGGGTCACAGCATTAGGAAGGTTGAGAACCACTGTTTTAAAGCAATTGGAAAAGTGGGATGATACAGCCTCCTTTTGTCATATTGGTATGGCTGGAAGATCATGGGACACAACAGAAAAAGATTAGGGAGGTTTGGTCAATGAAGATCTTCAGATTGGGTCTACACTATAATTGAAAGCAAAGACGACTGAAAACATCCAACAGACAGGAAGAAGGGAAGAAAGCCATACATCCTGGAAAATTCACAGCAACCCAGTGATTCCAGCCATGAAAGCCTTTGGCAACACACAAAAGAAACAACGTCTGAGGATTTGGGGGAAAGGGGAGAAGGATGCTTTTATTTTGCAAAATTTTCCAATATGTTTTGACCAGGAAATAGTTGTACATCTTTCCTCTGTGGCTGTGCTGTCTCCCTTTCTTTTAATAGCCTCGGTGGAAGTCCATAAATATGCCCCCTTTTTGTCAACATGATATGTTGTCTCTTTTCTACATAGCAGTTATTTTGGCCTGCCACATCTTTGCACATATTTATTTTGCAGAAGTCAGGAAAGGGTGGTTAATCAGCCATAATTTCCCCACTATTTTACAAACAAAATAAACATTGTCTAGTATTTTGCATGTACAGGTAAAATTATGAAAATTCAGTATTCTACCTGCAGCTTGAGTGCTGCCTGTGTTTTATGATATGACTGTGCGGGCACTGCAGTATAACATTCCCAGCTCTTCCTTTTCAGCAGCTCTCAAAGCTACAGATCTAGCTGTGCAAGTAGTTTAGGTCAGAGAGACCCAGATGTGTCAAAAGCCATGGGAAGATATCCAATATTGGTATAAGAATGAATATGGAGCTAAGAGGCCTCGGCAGGAAGAACATTTTGGGGGGTTTCTGAGGCACTGTTTATTCAGCAAACTCCTTAGATTCAGCTTTCCTAGGATACACATATATTATGGTATGCAGACTGAAAGCCAACAATATCTGTTATAGAACTCCAGTATGCTGATGACAACGTCGTCTGTGCGCATTCAGAAGAAGACCTACAAGCCATTCTAAACACCTTTGCAGAAGCATACGGCCTGTCATTAAACATCGAGAAAACCAAAGTGCTCTTCCAGCAGTCACTGGCTAACCCCTCTCCAATGCCAGAAATACAGCTTAATGGTGTAACATTAGGAAATGTTGACCATTTCCGCTACCTTGGCAGCCACCTCTCCACAAAAGTCAACATTGACACTGAAATTCAACACTGCCTAAGCTCTGCGAGTGCAGCATTTTTCTGAATGAAGCAGAGAGTGTTTGAGGACTGGGACATCCATAGGGATACCAAGGTGCTTGTTTATAGAGCTATTGTCCTCCCAACCTTGCTATGCGCCTGCAAGACGTGGACTATCTACAGACATCACATGCAACCCCTGGAACGATTCCATCAGTGCTGCCTGCAAAAAATCCTGCAAATCTCTTGGGAAGAGAAGCGGACAAATGTCAGCGTGCTGGAAGAAGCAAAGACCACCAGCATTGAAGCGATGGTCCTCCTCCATCAACTCCACTGGACCGGCCACATTGTCCAGATGTCCGACCACCATCTCCCAAAGCAGTTGCTCTACTCCAAACTTAAGAACGGAAAACGGAATGTTGGAGGACAGGAAGAGAAATTTAAAGATGGGCTCAAAGCCAACCTTAAAAACTCTAGCATAAACACTGAGAACTGGGAAGTCCTGGCCCTTGAGCACTCCAGTTGGAGTTCAGCTGTGACCAGCAGTGCTGCAGAATTTGAAGAGGCACGAATGGAGGGCGAAAGAGAGAAATGTGACAAGAGGAAGGCGCGTCAAGCCAACCCCGACTGGGACCGCCTTCCACCTGGAAACCGATGCCCTCACTGCGGAAGAAGATGCAGAACAAGAATAGGGCTCCACAGTCACCTACGGACCCACCGCCAGGATACTACACTTGGAGGGCCATCATCCTCAGACTACAAGGGATCGCCTAAGTAAGTAAGTAAGTAAGTAAAGTAAAGTAAAGTAACTGCTTGGAGGTTAGTGATAGATAAAGATTGTGGGTGAAGAAGAGAGAGAAGACTGATGCCACCCTTCCAGTGCCTTGACAGGACAGACAGAAAAGATTGACAGCTTCTCCTCCTTCATCCCAAATCTCTTCTGGTTTTTAAACACTACTTTCACTACTTTCAGGGCCTTCTCGGTGGTGGCTCCTCGGCTGTGGAACGCCCTTCCTGCGGACATTAGACTGGCACCATCTCTAATGGTATTCCGCAAAAAGGTGAAGACCTGGATGTTTGTGCAGGCATTTGAGTAATTTAGTGCAATCTGGTAATGGAACATAGGAATGGAACAATGGACGACGAACCTGGACTACGCTTGGGTGATGAGAAGATTGGGTACGGTTGTTTTTTGTAATAATTGTGCATTGTAATTGCTTATTGGTAATTTATGGATAATGTGTTAAGTAAATTGTTATATGTTGTATGGAACCACTGCTGTTTCTACTGTTTTTACTGTTTGTGAACCGCTGTGAGTCGCCTTCGGGCTTGAGATACAGCGGTATATAAGCAAAGTAAATAAATAAATAAATAAATAAACAAACTCAAATGAGAAAGAAAGGCAGATCTGGCTTCAGGGTGGTATAATCCCGACCTCTCCAATTCTGTGAGTGCGTCAGAGATATAGGAGATGCTTTTGGAGATCCTCAACATCCACCATCATGCTCACTATGGGATTCCTTTTTTGCTTTTTTTTTTTTTTTTTTTTGTCGTGTCAGGAGCGACTTGAGAAACTGCAAGTCCCTTCTGGTGTGAGAGAATTGGCCGTCTGCAAGGACGTTGCCCAGGGGACGCCTGGATGATTTGATGTTTTTATCATCCTTGTGGGAGGCTTCTCTCGTGTCCCCTTTTTTGTTGTATATGGGGTTCCTTTTTACTGCAAGAAGACCCAACCAGTCCATATTTCAGGAAATAAAACCCAACTGCTCATTGGAGGGAAGGATAGTAGAGTTCAAGATGAAGTATTTTGCCCACATCATGAGAAGAAAGGAAAGCTTAGAGAAGACAATTGTGCTGGGGAAAATGGAAGGAAAAAGGAAGAGGGGCAGACCAAGGGCAAGATGGATGGATGGCATCCTTGAAGTGACTGGATTGACCTTGAAGGAGCTGGGGGTGGTGACGGCCGACAGGGAGCTCTGGCATGGGCTGGTCCATGAGGTCACAAAGAGTCGGAAATGACTGAATTAATAAACAACAACAGGCATTTGAGCCTAAGGGGAAAAAAATGAAGGCTGGGTACAGACAAGGGAGAGATTTTCCTTCCTTTCAAAAATGCTTGCACAGTTCTCATAGCTACTGGGAGGATGGAGATGGGCACTTTGATTTATTGCACTAAATAACATCTGTGAATCCATCCTCCACCAGCCTCCATGTAGGGAGTTAATCCAATCCAGGGATCACTCATCCCAATGATAGGGACTGAACTGGGCACAGTCTGGATAGAATTAGTTTGGAGACTCGGTTCTACTGCTGGCATTGAGGAACTGGAGCTCACTTATGACAACCAAGGAAGGAAATAGAGTGATGGGACCTGGAAACGATGGAGAGAAGAGATTGACAGTAGCAACCTCTCCTGTAACATCAGTATTATCAATACAGGTTTCACGTGGGAAAGCTCCAGCTTTCTGACAGATCAAGGTAACAGAATCTGACATAGGAAGGAAGAGCAATTTATCAAAGCTTTGGGTCAGGTTTTTACCAGTTTTACCAGTTTTTACCACTTGCTACACAAAGAGGTTTCTTTTCTTGTTTGACAGGTCCCCCCCCCCCCCCCAGCTTCCTTTAAAACACAAGTGATAGCAGCAGAGTCAAAAACTGATTTTCCCATCTGACACCTTTCAGGTGACAGGTTCAGAATTTGTTGAAGGAGTCCTGGCAGACAAGTGTGTGACTGGATAGCTGCAGTAGATGGATTGGTGTGCCCTTGACCTTGCTGTGGTACAATATTTATAACTTTGGCGGAGCATTTTCTTTCTTGTAAAGATTGGAAGCAAAGCAAGAGAGCAAGGGTGAATCCCAGAGGAAGGGCTACGTATATAAACTGCATCCCTTCTGATTTCTTAAAATGTTATGCCATCTTACCAACACTTGCTTATGTTTTACAATTATCTTGTCCCTGCTAGCCAAGCAAGTTGGCAGAAGACTGCATCCCTTCCATTCAATCTAGTTTTGGTGGTGTCATAAAGCCCTATCATACTCACTACCCCTGAGGATGCTTGCCATAGATGCAGGCGAAACGTCAGGAGAAAATGCCTCTAGAACATGGCCATATAGCCTGGAAAAACCTACAACAATCTTATCATACTGCCCCCTTAAATGTTTATTTATTTATTTATTTGCTTCATTTATATATTGCTTTTCTCAGCCCTTAGGCGACTCAAAGTGGTTAACAACAGCAAAAATTCAATGCTGAACATCATAAAAACAATTAAGGGACAGTTAAAACAGTAGCATAATAAACAATTAAGCATTAATATAACAAATCATTAGCATCTCATCAGTAGAATCAAAATCCAATCTCATCATCCGTTATTCCGTGTTCCTATATTCATTACACTGCCTAATCAAATGCCTGCTCGAACAACCAGGTCTTCACTTTCCTTCAAAATGCCAACAGGGAGGGGGCCGATCTAATATCAGTAGGAAGGGCGTTCCACAGCCGAGGGGCCACCACTGAGAAGGCCCTCTCTCTCGTCCCCGCCAGGCGTGCCTGTGATGCAGGCGGGACCGACAGCAGGGCCTCCCCGGATGATCTTAATGTCCTACTTTCATAAGGACTAGGGTTTTTTTTTAAGCAAGAAAGAAAATGGAAACCAAGATTCCCAAAATGCTGATTGCTATGTTAAAACTCCATTACTGTGTCATATAATCATGAATATAAAAACCCATAACATGCCCTATGGGAAATAGAAAATTGGTCCAGATGTTACTCTGGATTTGCACCAGGAATTATTCATACCGCAGGTTAGATACCCCTTATATAAAATGCTTGAGACCAGAAATATTTTGGATTTCAGATTTATCAGATCCCATATTTATATATGTACATGTTGGAGATGAGACCCAAATTTAAACATAACATTAATTTATGTTTGATATATTTCATCGCATAATAGTCACCATCGCATAATAGTCAAACATCCCTTTTAAGGGTTCGGATTCTGGTCTTTAAAAATTCTTTGGATAATAGTTGCACCCCCTGTCCATGTACCTGCCACTTGGATCAGCCCCCATAGCTCAGAGGGGCAGGTGTGCAGGCAAGTGAAGGCGTGAGAGTTAGTAGGCTTCCCTTGGCTGACACTGGCCAACAGAGACCTTTTAGTTCTGTCCAGGATAATAGTCACTTTTCCCCTTTTTTTCTCCTTCAAAAAAAGGAAGTGCGACTATTATGTGGTGAAAAATGGCCTATGGGGCCTTCCCTGGTCAGCAGCAGAGGCAGAGGCAGAGGCGTAGCTCTCACTCACCAGCATGTGAGAGAGGCCTATGCCCATGCATGCCAGAGGGGAGGCCTAGAGGGTACTCCTTGGTTGCCAGCTGAGAGAGGTTACATAGGTCTCCCATTTTTCCTCCACATTTTTCCACCACCTCACTTTTTTAGAAGGGGGAAAAAGGGGAAAAACTGACTATTATGCGATGAAATATGGTGCCTTTAAAACATACAATAATTTTAATAATTTGGTGAATGAAACAAGGCTTGTTTACACTGACTCATCAGAAGGAGCCCCCGGTGGCGCAGTGGGTTAAACACCTGTGCCAACAGGTCGCAGGTTCAAATCCGGGGAGAGCGCGGATGAGCTCCCTCTATCAGCTCCAGCTCCTCATGCGGGGACATGAGAGAAGCATCACACAAGGATGATAAAACATCAAAACATCCGGGCGTCCCCTGGGCAATGTCCTTGTAGACGGCCAATTCTCTCACACCAGAAGCAACTTGCAGTTTCTCAGGTTGCTCCTGACACAACAAAAAAAACAAAAACACAAAACCCATATGGACATGACCATAGTCAATTAAGAAGAGGGATTCAATACCTCCAACAAAAAAAAAATATATCAGAAGACAAAGATGTCATAATCTTAGCCACCCATGTCAACAATTTCAGAGTATTTCAGATACTGGATAAAGGACGTTCATTTGACAGTGGACTATAATCGAAGTTTATAGTGCATTTCTACACATGCTTACTCAGATGTAAATCCCACTGAGCTCAATGAATCTTATTCTCAGGTAGATGCAGGACTGCAGCCTTAATTCACAAGAGCTGTTCATGGAAGGTTGTGAGGGCCACTTATGTAAACTGGGGGGAAGCACTCAACAGGTATTTTTCTCCTGTCAGTCCATAGAAATTACTGCTGCTATTATCCTCAAGTGTTTCCTCTGATACTGCATTTCTCATGCGAGGAGGCTGGTCATGTGATGGATTACACTTACCTGAAAGATATGACCCTGCTCAGACAGGACTCAACGCTTGATTTTCACAAATGGCTACATCATGGGGATGGCAGAGAAAAAAGTGGGGCTTTTTCTTGTTTTTAAAGACATGACTTTACTGCAAGGTCTCTCACTACCCCTCATGTTGATCTAAGTATTGGAAGTTGGTTCTACAGATGGAAAACAATTTAACTGGGCTCGATAGTCTCAAATAAAGTTGGGGTTTTACACTTCTTGAGACCTGTTCCCCACAGAAATGCACCATTCTTTCAGGGTTCACACATTTAAGAGTACGATGGAGAAACAAAATATACATCAAACAATATGCATAAAGACTTTTCAGTCGATGTGAGAAAGTAATAAATTAGGCAAAATGCACAAATGAAAATGCACATTAAGACCTGAGCTGCTACTCAAACTCTGCTTAAATATCTACAGCAGTTCTCAACTTGTGGGTCCCTAAGTGTTTTGGCCTACAACTCCCAGAAATCCCAGGTAGTTTGCCAGCTGTTGGGATTTCTGGGAGTTGAAGGCCAAAACATCTGGGGACCCACAGGTTGAGAACCACTGATCTACAGCAAAGGAGCATCCAGCATCTCCTTAAAAACTCTGTTCCAGTAGTGAACCAAATATCTCTTTATATTTTTCTCCTAATAGTCAACTGAAATCTGCTTCCTTGCAGCTCTACTCCTGTCAATTCAAGCAACAGAGAAGAAGTGTATGGTGTCCTCTATATCAGAACTTCTCAAACCTTTCTACTCATGACCCCCCCTTTCAGCCAGATAAACTTTTACGTGACCTCAGATATATAAAATAGGTATAAAAATCAAACATTTACTAATAATATATCGCCATTTGTAAGGCTTCCTAAACAGCTGATTTCCCCTTTTATGAAGTACAGCTGAAGCATTCTCTGCAGAGTCCACTGTACACAGATTTGCGGAAATGTCTAAAATAGTCACTAGGTAATGTTCAGAAAACTTTTACTCTTGTCATTTTTTTCTGACCCTAACATTGAGCCAAGGGTACCCTATTTAAGGACAGCACCCACAATTTAAGAAGCTGTGCTGTATATTACAGCCCTTCCTTCCTCCAGCTAAACATACCCGGGACTTGGTTTTCAGACACCTGGCTGTTCCTCTTTGGATGTGCTGACAGTTAGTGATAGCTGACAAGTCCCGTGGTTTTTGTGTGGGCATATCTCTACCAAAGACTGAAGTGTGAAAAATGATAAGATTCTCACATAAGTGCAGTCCTCGTGAACATAAAGAAATACCAAACTTGTAGGATTTACCTTGACTACCAAACCCAGAACTAACTGTACTTCAGCTTCTCTACAGAAAGATACCGATTTCCTCATGAAAGAGATAAATCAGTCTCATGTGTTCCACAGAGATGTTACGTCGCTGAGTTTATGTGTGAACTTTGAGTACAAAAACTCCCACTACAGACATGTGCATCAATACATGATGATGACACATGGAAAGACAGACAATTATTTCATGACACATACACAAATAATAAAAACAACCCTGGACACACAAATCAGCTAAACTCTTAACACCGTCCAGAAAAGTCATGTCCATTTAAGACTGATACCGATATGGCTAAACAAGAGAACCTTGGGGTGTAGCTACAGAAGGGGGGCAAAAGGGGGGTATTGCCCTTCCAAGCAAGAGTTCTGCTCCCAAAATGACATTTTCCTTCAATTCTCAGATTTCTAGCATTGCAGGTATTGAGATAGCTAAAATCTTTCACATCTAGAAGCTTCTATTCACTGTGTCCACATTATTATTATTATTATTATTATTATTATTATTATTATTAATATTAATATTAATAATAATAATAATAAACCTTTATTTGTACCCCGCTACCATCTCCCGCAGGACTCGGTGCAGCTTACAAGAGGCCGAGCCCAAAGTACATCATTAGCAAAAACACAACAACAACAATACAATGCAAAAATAAATAACTCATAACAAGGCAGAACATTAACAAAAACACGACACATTCTCTTGGTTAACTCACTGTCCCTTTTCTTTTGATGCTTGAATACAGTCAGTCCCCAAATTACAAACATCCAACTTTGAAACAACTAAGTGACAACCAGAAATGAGAGAAATCTACTCCCCAGAAGAGAAATTCACTCGTGGAAGAGTGAGGAAAAGGTGTCTCTACTGAAGCTTTATCTCCAATCCTAGTTTCCATAAAAAGCCACAATTTTCAGAATCCAATTATTCCAGGGACAGAAAGTGAGGTGAAATCTTCTGAACAGGGGCACAGGCAGCAAAATAAATACGACAAGGGTGTTAACCCTTTTTTTCTACTATCCAAAGCATGTGAGGTTCGCTCGGACTCTCTCTAGATAGATAGATAGATAGATAGATAGATAGATAGATAGATTGGAGTTATACTTTAAAATGTACCTATTCCAATTTCCAAACAAATTCAACTTAAGAACAAACCTACAAAACTTATTTTGTTCATAACTTGGGGACTACCTGTAGTCTAATAATATTTTAAGTTATTGCAATGCTAGATATGAATACTGAAGGAAAATTTCATTGGGGGATGCAGATATTTTATGGGGGGGGGGGGGGGAATCACATCTTCTTTTTGCACCCCTCACATAAAAAGGATTCTATGTATGGTAGTTTCTAGCAGCATGGGAAAATTTGCTGGCTTTGACTGCATATTCCTGACTGCCCCATCCAATAGGGTTGCTGGAAGACTCTGGGAATTATAGTTTTAAATAATAATTTTAAAGCTCCAGCTTTATTAGGAATATGCACAATGGGTTCACTTTGCTTCGAGATACATTTGCTGCTTCAAATCATCTAGTCTCATATTGCCTCCTCTCACTGGTGGCAGCTCTGCAGCAGTTCAGACAGATGGATTGGGAGACCCAACCTTACTGCCACATATCTTTTCAATTATGAATGCCAAGAAATGAATCAGCACCCTTTGCCATGCTCTGCAGAAGCCAGTGGCCCTACTATTAGGCAGCAAGGCAGCTGCCTCAGGTTTGAGAGCAGCAAGATCAGTTAGAAAAATGTGGATGATCATACTACATATTATTAAACGGCACATTCAGTGTGTCCCTATTCATGTTGTTACCATTTAATAACTGGGGAATGACAATCCACAGTAGTTGAATGTGTGGATCTGGAACCCACAGATCCAGAAGGCCCACTAGGGAAACTTCAATAATAATGATAATGATAATAATGATTATAACAACTATTTATATCCTGCCCCATCTCCCCAAAGGGACTCAGGGTGGCTTCAACGCCAGAGACACCTGCCACAGCCGTTCAAAGCAACCTATTTGGTTTTGGATGTTCTTCTCAGTCCTTAGGGTGAAGGAGAAGAATCGCAGGACTTGAAAAATGTGTATGTTTTTAATTCTGGAAGTCTGTTTTCTTCTGGGTTTTTGTAGGTTTTTTCGGGCTGTATGACCATGGTCTAGAGGCATTCTCTCCTGTCGTTTCACCTGCATCTATGGCAAGCATCCTCAGAGGTGTTGTTCATTTATTTCATGAGGCTCCTGCTTGATATCAACACTAGGATGTCGTGCTCCTAGTTACATCCTCCTGGTAACATCACCAGAGCTTTTCTAGGACTCTACACTGCAGAATTGATGCAATTCGACACCACTGTCACTGCCATGGCTCACTGAAGCGAAATTATGGGAGTTGTAGCTTTACAATGTTTTCTCTCCTCAAGAGTGCTGGTGCCCCACCAAACTACACGTTTTAGATATGAAACCTTCCGTCTTGAGGTAGTCCTGATCAGGAAACTTACTTACCACGCTTACTGTCATCATTCACCAGACTGGTCTTCTTTATGTGCTTTTTAAAAGCAACATCACTACTTTAACTCACTCATAAAAGCTAAAGGATTCCCCTTGACAAATCTAGCCGTGTCCAACTCTGGCGGGTGGTGCTCATCTCCATTTCTAAGCTGAAGAGTCTGTGTTGTCCATAGATGGCCAGCATGACTGCATGGAGTGCTGTTACCTTCCTGCCAGAGAGGTAGCTACTGATCTACTCACATTTGCATGTTTTCGAACTGCGAGGTTGGCAGAGGCTGGGACTAATAATGGGAGCTCACCCTGCTCCCTGGATTTGAACCACCGACCTTTCAGTCAGCAAGTTCAGCAGCTCAGCGGTTTAACCCGCTACACCGCTGGGTTCCCCTAACTCACTCACATACACATGCATTATACCCTTATCAATCCACACGCATATATTTCCCAGTGCAGCTGCCAAATTGCCACAGTCCCTCCCATCCACAAGCTCTGTGGGGGAAAAGGGAGCCCCCAGACCCATTGTCTCCCCTGATCACACCCTTCCCCTCCAGTTATTCATGACTCAAACACTAGCTACTAATTAAAACCAGGAAACAAGTTGGGGGGGGGGGGAGAGAGGAGGGAGCAAGCAGGATTATTTTAGAAATGAAGCTGACTTTGGAGGGCACCAGCCTCTCATCACCATAGAAACAAGGGCTCTTTTTTGAAAAAACAACCCATAACATCTCACACCCTTGCCTGCCTCTCCCAGCCCATTTGTTCCCCTTGCTAGGAATCCTCCCTCCTTACCCCAACTTCAGTCTCTGAAAAAACATTAACCTTCTACTAGTTAATAGAACATCTTTATGTCTCTCCAAAGAAGCCTTATAGCCCAGGAATACAGTCTCCAAGTTTTGTGATTGGACTTGAGGATGCAAACTGAGAAACTTTGAAGAGTCAACATGATCCAGATGGTTTGGGATGCACATGGAAGCACAGAAACATCCCTCCATGTGACCCAAAGCCTATGTGTGCAGCACTCATGTGGCCCCATGTACACCTTACACAAAGCACCATGGAACTACATGATCGTTTCACAACTCTGGAGGGAGTCCACATATAGAAACACTAGCTGTATCTGCTACTCGTTGCTGTGGCCAACTTTCCCTCCCTCTTTTCTTCTCTCCTTTCTTCCTTCTCTACCTCTTTCCTTCCTTCTCTCTTTCCTTCTTTCCTTCCCTCCCTCTTTCCTTCTCTCCTTTCTTCCTTCACTCCCCTTCCTTCCCTTATTTTCTTTCTTTCTCTCCTTCCTTCTCTATCTCTTTCCTCCCTTCCTTCACTTTTTGCTTCCATCCTTCCTTCTCTCTTTCCTTCTTTCTTTCCCTCCCTGTTTCCTTCTCTCCTTTCTTCCTTCACTCCCCCTCCTTCCTCCTCTTATTTTCTTTCTTTCTCTCATTCCTTCTCTATCTCTTTCCTCCCTTCCTTCACTCTTTGCTTCCATGCTTCCATGCTTCCTTCCTTCTTTCCCTCCCTCTTTCTTTCTTTCTTTCTTTCTTTCTCCCCTTCCTTCCTTCCCTCCCTCTTCCTTCTCTTTTTTCTGTATTGTTGTTAAGCTTATTTGGGTTTTTAAGTCCTTTTCACTGTTTTTTTGCTCCCATCCTTCCTTTTCTCTTTCCTTCTTTCCTTTCCTCCCTCTTTCTCTCCTTCTTTCCCTCCTTCCTTCACTCCCTCTTTCCTTCCTTCCCTTATTTTCTTTCTTTCTCTCCTTCCTTCTCAATCTCTTTCCTCCCTTCCTTCAATCTTTGCTTCCATGCTTCTTTCTTTATTTCCCTTCCCTTTTCTTCCTTCCTTCCTTCCTTCCTTCCTTCCTTCCTTCCTTCCTTCCTTCCTTTCTTTCTTTCTTTCTCCCCTTCCTTCATTCCCTCCCTCTTCCTTCTCTTTTTTCTGTATTGTCATTTAGCTTTTTGTCATTTAGCTTTTTTGGGTTTTTAAGTCTTTTCCACTTTTTGGGGGGGGGGGGAGTTATGAGTGATGGTCACTCATTGGCCTGTTAGGGGTATAGTGTCTAAATTTAGTGTCCCGTGGTTTTTGTATTATGTTAATCCCACAAACGAACATTACATTTTTATTTATATCGATGAACCATTTGGTTCTGGGGTTCAAGTTTGTAATCAGGTATTAAGGAGGAAGAATTGTGATACTTAAAGAAGAAAAGAGAGCATCATGCCATCAGAAGCTCTATTCGCGTCACGTTGGGACTGTATTATTTCAAGTCACATCGGGATTGTATTTAATTTAGACTAAAGAACCACATAGTATAAGTGATACATAAAAGTCATGTTGGAATTGTATCAAAGGTAGTTTTGAGATACACCGAATCTAGTCACCTTGGGACTTTATACTATGTAGCAATAACCATCCAGAAACAAAGATGATTTGAGAACCAGAACTGCATACACTTCAAAGGTTTATTTTCCTTGCAGAGACTCTATAGTGGCAACCGGGGGGGGGGGGGAGTTCAATAAAATGTTGTTTTAATTCTTCAAATACAGTCTCTGATCTGTCCTTTGTGTCACGGCACCTTCCAGTTCACTTTAGTAAGCACAGAGGCACAACAGAGAGGAAATATCTATAAGATGATGATTCTGTGGTAACCCCATTTTTGAGACTCTAGACCTCTGTTGTTCATCCATAGACTCCCAAGGGCTCCTTAGAGACTCTCAAAGGTAATGTTAGGAACTGTCATTTTCAACCTATCACCCCCCCCCCTAAAAAAACCTTCCACTTTCTGCATTTCTGACATTTTCGCCAACTGTTGACAGTACAAATTGTACAGCTGAAACCCTCCTACAATGTACCTACTTATGAGTAGACCTGCTGAGATCAAGAATAATGACCCCCCCCCCCCAAATCACAGTACCTAGTAGAACCTAAATAACTGAGGGTGCATCTACAATGTAGGATTAATACAGTTTGACTCCAATTTAATTGCCATGGTTCAATGCTATGTTATCCTATGAGTTTTCATTTGGTGAGGCACCAGACTCTTTGGCAGAGAAGGTTAAAGGCCTTGTTAACTATAACTCCCTAGATTCCATAGCACTGAGTGACTGAAATTAAATTAGTGTCAAACTGAATTCATTCTACAGTGTAGATGCACCCTCAGTTATTTAGTTGGCTAAGTTGGGAGCTGCAGTGGCACAGCGGGTTAAACCACTAAGCTGCAGGACTTGCTGATGAGAAGGTCGGCAGTTCACATCTGTGGGACAGGGTGAGCTCCCTTTGTTAGCCCCAGCTTCTGCCAACAGTTTAAAAACATGCAAATGTGAGTAGATCAATAGGTACTGCTTCGGTGGGAAGGTAACGGCGCTCCTTGCAGTCATGCTGGCCACATGAACTTGGAGGCGTCTATGGACAATGCTGGCTCTTTGGCTTAGAAATGGAGGTGAGCACCAACTCCCAGAGTTGGGCTCAACTAGACTTAATGTCAAGGGGAAAGCTTTACCTTAAGACTTTACATGAATTGAGGTATATATAGGGGAAAGGATATTTCTTTTGGCTATTTCACCTTTCTAGAATAAGAGAGAAGACTCTAAGAATGGTAATATAATAAAATGAACAGTTCAAGAAGGAAGAGTCAACAAACTCTTTTTTTCTTTTTTCCTTTTTTCCTTTCTTCTTGTTCTTTTCTATTTCCTACTTTTCTATCTTCTACACAATATTCCCACACTTTCCTTGTAACTCTATATTCTTTCAATAAAAGTTATATGTGATATATATATATATATATAGGTACTGCTTCAATGGGAAGGTAATGGCGCTCCATGCAGTCGTGCTGGCCACATAACCTTGGAGGTGTCTATGGACAACGCCGGCTCTTTGGCTCCCAGAGTTGGACTCGACTAGACTTAATGTCAAGGGGAAACCCTTACCTTAAGTCTTTACACAAATTGAGGTATATATGCAGCTTCAACAGCATGCCTGCTTTCCTCCCGCCATCCCTTCAATAATTTAGTGTTCATATTGATCATGAGATCCTAAAGCTGTTGAGAAATTCATTGGTGCCAATTCTTTTCTATAAAAAAGATTACTTTTCAAGGATTACATTGACTCCAACCACTAGATGGTGCTATACAATTCCGCTTATATTGACATCACCTAAAATTAAGCTCCGTTTCTACTTGTAAAGAGAGCCTATGCGTTAGGTCTGGAAACGATTTAGAAAACTGATGGATATTAACATTTTAGAAGAGGAAACATAATATTAGACTCTTGCCCAGCAATCCCAGATTCTTTACACTTAACAGATTCCAGGTTACGATTCAAATTCAACAGAATCGCCCCCTGCCACGAGTTGATGGGGGTTCGGTGTGGGAGGTTTGGCCCAATTCTATCGTTGGTGGGGTTCAGAATGCTCTGTGATTGTAGGTGAACTATAAATCCCAGCAACTACAACTCCCAAATGTCAAGATTCTATTTCCCCCAAACTCCACCAGTGTTCACATTTGGGCATACTGACTATTCATGTAGAGTTTGGTCCAGATCCATCATTTGGTCCAGATCCAGATCCACCAGATCCATCATCCATCCACAGTGATCTCTGGATGTAGGTGAACTACAATTCCAAAACCAAAGGACTCTGCCCACCAAATCCTTCTAGCATTTTCTGTTGGTTATGGGAGAACTGTGTGCCAAGTTTGGTTCAGTTCCATCGTTGGTGGGGTTCAGAATGCTCTTTGATTGTAAGTGAACTATAAATCCCAGCAACTACAACTCCCAAATGACAAAATCATTTTTTGAGTGAAGGACATACATTGAGTTGTTAGGTGTATTGTGTCCAAATTTGGTGTCAATTTGTCCAGTGGTTTTTGAGTTCTGTTAATCCTACAAATGAACATTACATTTTTATTTATATAGATTACCTGTACACCTAAATGCAGGTTTGGTGGATTCCGCATCTTACTGCATCCTCAACCGCAATTCAGCTCCTTTAATGTGTGACCTAATGAACGGTTTTGGAGAATTCAAAAGATTGCTAACTACTCTGTGATCGTTTAACACAGGCATGGTCAAACTTCAGCCCTCAAGGTGTTTTGGGCTTCAACTCCCACAATCCCTAACAGCCAGTAGGCTGTTAGGAATTGTGGGAGTTGAAGTCCAAAACACCTGGAAGGTCAAAGTTTGCCCATGCCTGTTTTAGCAGGATGAGATCCAGCACAAATTATGGATTTTTTCCCCCAGCATGATGTATTGGGTTCTTCTTAAGAGTTCATTTTCCCACTACCTCTGGAGAATACGAAAAAGAAGAAAACATGAATGGAATACTTTGCACCAAAAAGTGTGTGTGTGGGCTTCCCTTAGAGAGTTTTTAAAAAGTATCATGATTTTCCCAGATGTTGCGGGGAATCAGGCCTTGGTCTTCCAAAGTCCTTGTCCAACACACAAACCACTATGTCATGCATGCCCACAATTTATTTCTTCCTTTTCCTGCTGCTACACCAATTTCTCCCTTCCTGTCAGCAAACTTTGGCCTAATTCTTCATGAGGTGTTACCCTGTGTATGTACTGTACCATTTAAAACTGTAATATGATATAAACTTTAAATAGGTATTATTGCAGAAAGAAAAGCAACGTACCATGTGTCGAGAATGTTTTTGTTTGAAGGAGCATTCTACCTTATGACACAACTGCTGCTTACATTCTTAAATGATGAAGCTCACAAAAAACTAGGTTTCAAATCAACAACAACAATAATATTTTATACCCCGCCACCATCTCCCCAAAGGGTACTCAGGGCAGTTTACATGAGGCCAAGCCCAGAAATGCATTATAATACAGTAACAAAAAAACATAAGGCAATATCATAATAAAATAAAATAAGACAAGTATAAAATATAACAATACAATACAATAAAAAATTAAACACAATCACAAAGAGTGTGCCACATGTGTAAAATACAGTGATAAAAACTCAGGATGAGATAAAGATAAAAACCTACATATTTGTAAAAGAGACTCATGAACGGAGTAGTAGTGACAATCCTTCGTACGGACAGGAGACAATACAATATGAAGACACCCATTATAGAGGAGCATGACAAAGTAGACGAAAGATCACTCCCCAAAAGCACAACGGAAAAGCCACATCTTGAGGTTCTTCTTGAAAATGTCTAAGGAGGAGGCTAGCCTAATCTCGCTAGGTAATGTGTTCCAGTACTTTGGCCACATCATGAGAAAAAAGGAAAGCTTAGAGAAAACAATGATGCTGGGGAAAATGGAAGGAAAAAGGGAGAGGGGCTAACCAAGGGCAAGATGGATGGATGGTATCCTTGAAGTGACTGGCTTGACCTTGAAGGAGCTGGGGGAGGTGACGGCTGACAGGGAGCTCTGGCGTGGACTGGTCCATGAAGTAACGAAGAGTCAGAGCGACCGAACAAATAAACAACAAACAATTCAACAAAGAGCCATGCCATTGACCTTTCTGTCCTATCTGCATTTTCCTTAACGCTGCTGCAAGCTTCTCCTAATTTTTTGGCCTCATGATGACTCCTCACTTTCTACTTCTGTCATTGCACCTGGCTCAGCTGTCCTGTTTACCGTGTGGGAGTTAACCTTGGGCTGCCTCTCTGTGCAGTCCTGATTCCTCCACGGCTCCACCAGTGCTACAATCCGGCCCAGTTCTGCCAGGAGGACACAGAACTCCTTCAAAGCATGACAGATGGTTCAGTTGGCCTCCCCCGCCAGTTCACTTTGACTCATCTGGATCATTATTCATGGCAGCATCCCTTGAATGGAGCCAACAACTCTGTGTGTCTTGCTTGTACCTGTTCTTCTCGCATTATCATGGGGTGTCTGCGCCCTACACCACTGGAGAAATTACACTGCTTAGCCGGTATTGCACCACCTGACATCCGCCGAGAAGTAGCAGCCAATAGTGAAAGGACCAAGGCAGTGACATCTCGGATCTGGCCACAGTGGTCCACGCTCTTGTCACATCTCGTTTGGATTACTGCAACGCACTCTACGTGGGGTTGCCTTTGAAGACTGCTCGGAAACTCCAACTAGTCTAGCGGGAGGCAGCCAGATTGCTCACCGGAGCGGCATACAGGGAGCATACCACCCCCCTGTTGTGTCAGCTCCACTGGCTGCCGATCCAATTCCGAGCACAATTCAAAGTGCTGGTTTTGACCTACAAAACCCTATACGGTTCCAGCCCAGTGTATCTGTCCGAACGGATCTCCCTCTACGTCCCACCTTGGAACCTAAGATCTTCTGGGGAGGCCCTGCTCTCGACCCTGCCTCTATCACAAGTGAGGCTGGCGGGGACGAGGAGCAGGGCCTTCTCGGTAGTGGCCCCTCACCTGTGGAACTCACTCCCTGGGGAGATTAGATCAGCGACTTCCCTTTTGTCATTCAGAAAAAAATTGAAGACCTGGATGTGGGACCAGGCTTTTGGACATTCTGGCAGCTAAAGGAAAGACCTTGATGATGGGCAGGAATTGACAGAACGGAATGGATTTATGGAACTCTGAACACTGACCATGAGATATTTTACGATTGTGCTATGTACTGATGTTTTTAACCTGTTAACTGTTTGATTGCTTTTATGTATGTATGTATTTTTGACACAGGCATCGAATTGTGCCTTCCTTTGTAAGCCACCCTGAGTCCCCCCTTGGGGGTGAGAAGGGCAGGGTATAAGTAACTGAAATAAAATAATAATAAAAATAATCTTCAGATCATCCCTTGTTTGGGTATCAGCCAGCATGTCAACGACTTAAATCAAGAAATAGTTTTCTTAGATCTACAGAGACACTAGCTGGAACACCTCAGCAAGCGAGAGTCCAAAAGTGGCAGGCTCAAACCCAGCACCTCAATCCGTGGGTGATACCAGATGAGAGACTCCTCCCTGGGCACACAAAAGACTGGGCGACTTGGAAGGCGCTGAACAGACTGCGCTCTGGCACCACGAGATGCAGAGCCAATCTTAAGAAATGGGGTTACAAAGTGGAATCCACGACATGCGAGTGCGGAGAAGAGCAAACCACTGACCACCTGCTGCAATGCAACCTGAGCCCTGCTACATGCACAATGGAGGACCTTCTTGCAGCAACACCAGAGGCACTCCAAGTGGCCAGATACTGGTCAAAGGACATTTAATCAACTACTAAGTTTGCAAAATTTGTGGGTTTTTTATCTGTTTGTTTGTTTTGTTCTGTTAGAAATGTAATACAATGGTATGGTTGCTGATGACATGATAAATAAATAAATACCTGTTCTCTGATCATGGCTCGCTTGGCATAGGCTGAGGTTGTCTCTGCCCTGAGATAAACCCACACACCCAACTCCTTTTATCTACAAGGCTGTGGGCTCTTCTTTGGTATGATATCAAACATCTAACATTCGATTGGTACCACATTTGAAGAACAATGCTTGTTCTGCTAACATCTCTTGATCTGTAGCCAAATGGATGAAAGTGGTGCAGGGAGGGAGAATGAGGGAGCAAGTGGGGAGTGATGTGAAGCCAGGGCCAAGAGTCAAAGCAGCAGGGAACATCTGTTTCCCTAGCAGCCTGATTCTTACGGACGATCCCTGGCCTTTCAAACTCAGCATGGATCCTGCTGCCACCCTGCTAGGCAGCTGGCAACCCACAATCAGTGCTAATTGGCCTCCAAGCAGGTTACCTGATTCAATCCCATTGCCCTATTTATGGAAGCTACCCAAGGAGGGAAGGCATGGCGCTAAGGAGCCTGGAGTGGGAAGAAACACATTCGGCAGGGAAGCAGGATGGGGTGGAAACACTTCAGGATACAATAGTGGAAAATCCAAGAGGAAGCAATAGGGACAGGTCATTGGCTAAGAGCAAGCATTCATGATGGTGCTATTTCTGGGATTTAACAAAGCTAAGTTAAGTGGCTTGTCGAACAAAAGAAAACAGTAAGCTTCAGGGAAGAGAAGGTTACATGAGGAAAGGAGTCCTCAAATAATGGAATCTAAACTGTCCTTGTAGTCATCCTTTCACATTCAATGGGGTTAGGGCACAGGGCCACGTGAAAGTAGAAAATGACAAATAATAAAATTACTTTTACCTGAGAGAACATTTCTTTAGGAATTTCTAGGTCTTCCAGCATGACTCGGTGGTCAACGTCCACTGGAAGCTGACCATAAAACTACACTGGATGACCTAGAGCAATGGTTCTCAACCTGTGGGTCCTCAGATGTTTTGGCCTTAGAATCATAGAATCAAAGAGTTGGAAGAGACCTCATGGGCCATCCAGTCCAACCCCCTGCCAAGAAGCAGGAATATTGCATTCAAATCACCCCTGACAGATTGCCATGCAGCCTCTGTTTAAAAGCTTCCAAAGAAGGAGCCTCCACCACACTCCGAGGCAGAGAGTTCCACTGCTGAACGGCTCTCACAGTCAGGAAGTTCTTCCTCATGTTCACATGGAATCTCCTTTCTTGTAGTTTCGCGTCCTAGTCTTCAGGGAAGCAGAAAACAAGCTTGCTCCCTCCTCCCTGTGGCTTCCTCTCACATATTTATCCATAACTATCACATCTCCTCTCAGCCTTCTCTTCTTCAGGCTAAACATGCCCAGCTCTTTAAGCCGCTCCTCATAGGGCTTGTTCTCCAGACCCTTGATCATCTTAGTCACCCGCCTCTGGACACATTCCAGCTTGTCAATATCTCTCTTGAATGATGGTGCCCAGAATTGGATACAATATTCCAGGTGTGGTCTAACCAAAGCAGAATAGAGGGGTAGCATGACTTCCCTAGATCTAGACACTATGTTCCTATTGATGCAGGCCAAAATCCCATTGGCTTTTTTTGCCGCCACATCACATAATTGGCTCATGTTTAACTTGTTGTCCACGAGGACTCCAAAATCTTTTTCACACGTGCTGCTCTCGAGCGAGGTGTCCCCCATTTTGTATCTTTGCATTCAACTCCCAGAAATCCTAACAGCTGGTAGACTGGCTGGGAATTATGAGAGTTGTAGGCCAAAACACCTGGGGACCCACAGGTTGAGAACCACTGACCTAGAGATTCCTAGAAGTGTTCTCTCTAGAAATCTCCAGGTCAACCAGCATTACTAGAGAAAGCTGACCATATAGTCACACTGGAGCACCTAGAAATTGATAGAGAAAGCATTTTAATCATATCCAGAAAAATGGCGGGACAATTGTATTTAATAGCTTCTCGCCCCACTGGAATATAAGGCCCTTTCCCTATCATAATGTAGGCTTCCCTGGTTTTGTTAAAGTTTTTGATCAAAATGACTAGGGAATCATGATGTCCCAAATGGCTGCTCACAACAAGCGAGGTGAGTCCCTCCCCATAAGCGGCTGCTGGGTTGAGGGTGTCCTGTACAATTAGCTGCCCCCACACAACCGTGCGGCTGGTCTTTGCCACCTGAGTAAGAAAAGCGGCGCTTGCCATGGAAACAGCTGTTGGGAAGTGGCTGCTGTGTATGTTTCTGGTTGCCATGGCAGTGTTTCCTGGCAGCGGCCTGCACGTTGTCACTCCCCCTCCTCCGAACTGTCATCTCCCAACACCCCCCTCCCATCCACCCCAGCAATATCCTAGCAACCAGCCACTACATTAGCCTTGTGGTTGCCATACCCGAGCGCTCACTTAGCAACACCGGCCGCCACGCACTTGAGTGAAGCATCAACCCAAGTCCACCTCTCACATTGCCCTAACCCTGCATTCGAGGCCCCACCAACACACTGCCAAAGCCAGGAACCATAACTACAAATACATATGAGTGTGTCCCATTGAGGGTCTTAATATACAACAAGGGCTGGTGTGTATACACAACAACCCAAGACTTCTCTTCTTCCAATTCGGTCATCACATCATCACCATCATCATTATTAGCTTGGGGACCCAGCAATGCCCGGGTTATTTGAGAAAGGCATTGCTTGTCTTTGCTTCAAATAGAGTCTAGATCAGTGTTTCTCAACCTGGGGGTTGGGACCCCTGAGGGGGTCGCAAAGGGGTGTCAGAGGGGTCGCCAAAGACCATCGGAAAACACAGTATTTTCTGATGGTCATGGGGATTCCATATAGGAAGTTTGAACCAATTTTATCATTGGTGAAGTTCAGAATGTTCTTTGATTGTAATGAACTATAAATCCCAGCAACTACAACTCCCAAAAGTCAAGGTCTATTTTCCCCAGGCTCCACCAGTGTTCACATTTGCACATATTGAGTATTTGTGCCAAGTTTTGTCCAGATCTACCATTGCGTGAGTCCACAGTGCTCTCTGGATATAGGTGAACTACAACTCCCAAACTCAAGGTCAATACCCACCAAACCCTTCCAGTATTTTCCGTTGGTCATGGGAGTTCTGTGTGGCAAATTAGGTTCAAATCCATCACTGGTGTTCAGAATGCTCTTTGATTATAGGTGAACTACAAATCCCAGCAACTACAACTCCCAAATTACGAAATCAATCTTCCCCCAACCCCACTAGCATTTACATGTGGGTGCATTGGGTATTTGTGCCCTGTTTGGTCCAGTGAATGAAAATACATCTTGCATATCTGATATTTACATTATGATTTATGACAGTAGTAAAATGACTGTTAAGAAGTAGCAACAAAAACACTGTTATGTTTTGAGGTCACCACAACATGAGGGACTGTATAAAGGGGGCACAGCATTAGGAAGGTTGAGAACCACTGGTCTAGATCCAATGTCAGCTGGTTCAGAGGGTGTGGGTGAACTACAACTCTCATATGCAAGTGCCACTGTTGATGGTCCATTGTCCTCCAAACTGCACACCAGGATGTAGAGTGGGTCATGGGCATTCTTTGTGCCAAGTTTGGTCTTGATTATCGTGGGTCACAGTGGTCTCAGGAAGTGAGGGAAGGTATTAATTTATTGATTGAAGTTTTATTGATTTATTGTGGTTTTATATTATATATTAATGTTTTAATTGTATTTATAAAATTGTGTGTATTGAATTGATTGCCTGTAAACTGCTTTGAGTCGCCTGCGGGCTGAGAAAGGCAGTATACAAATACAGTAAATAATAATAATAATAATAATAATAATAATAATAATAATAATCACCTATGCCCTGTTTCCAAGGCTGGTGAGGTATGAAGGTGGCACACTAAGATTCTGCCTTTGTAGCAGCAAATGCAGTGGGGGTGATGACAGGAGGAGCCACTGGCATCTCCTTCCCCTCCTGTATCTAGCATCATGGCAATATTATGTAACTGAGGGAGAAGGAGCTCAGTTAGTCTTTCTCTCTCACACACAAACTCACACAAACAGTGTGAGTGTGTGTGAGTGCTTTCCCCTGCACTTCTTTGTCACAATATTTACAGCGTTTCTGGAATCACTGGGAGCTCAAATAAGGCTCAAATGGCTATCCTTCACCCTTCTTTTAGGAGCCCCCGGTGGCACAGTGGGTTAAACCCCTGTGCCAGCAGGACTGAAGACCGACAGGTCGCAGGTTCGAATCCGGGGAGAGGCGGGTGAGCTTCCACTCTATCAAGTCCAGCTCCTCATGCAGGGACATGAGAGAAGCCTCCCACAAGGATGATAAAAACATCAAATCATCCGGGCGTCCCCTAGGCAACGTACTTGCAGACGGCCAATTCTCTCATACCAGAAGCAACTTGCAGTTTCTCAAGTTGCTCCTAACAGGACAAAAAAAAAACCCCTTCTTTTGGCAGCACAGGTTTTTCTTCCAGGTTTGGAGTCTGAAACTCCACCCCCCTTATGTATTTATTTATTTATTTGTCTGTCTGTCTGTTTGTTTGTTTGCAAACTGCGCCCCTGCCAAGGCCGCAAAGGTGTGGTGCTGGATAGGAGAGGAATGAGAGAGTCGCAAATGTCACTAAGGGGTGAAAAGGGATACAAAAAGCAATGAGGAGGGTATGGTGTTGTCTTACTTTTGGTCACTCTAACCATATTTCTGCATGCCTCTAAGAGGGCTTTACATAGCATGACACGAGTTCTGCCCTAGCCTCCTGATCTTCCACAGAAAAGTGAAAACATGGCTTTTTGAACAAGCCTTTGGGAACCTAGTGCAATAGATAAACACAGAACTATGTGAAATCCAATACTGGAATGGCTTTGACAATGTTTTTGGATGACGAGACTAATAGTGAAGGTAGTGGTTTTATATGTTTTTCAAGGTTTTAATGTATGTATTTTATAATTCTGTTTTAAATGTTTGTTGTAACTTTTACATTGTTTTAATGGCATCGAATAGCTACCTATGTTGTAAAGCCACCTTGAATCACCTTTGGGTTCAAGAAAGGCAGGGTAGAAATATAGTAAATTTTAAAATAATAGATTGGGATGCAGTCTGACACCACTTTGACTGCCATCGCTCAGTGCTATGGAGTGATGGTGCTTCACCAAAGTACAAATCCCAGGATACCATAGCGTTGAGCCATGCTAAAATGGTGTCAAACTTCATTAATTCTCCAGTGTAGATGCACCCTGAGTCCCCACTCCCTCTTCCATGTCTCTCCTGGGAAAGCATGAGGCAAGAAGACACGAGGAAATTAGATCAGGACTAACCTGCCACCCCCAATAGCAAGGAGCTGCGTGGCTATTTCAGCTTTCGTTGCCAATCATGAGCACTTGTAAGGTTTGAAAGAGTTTGTCAGAACATAGCTCTAAAGCAGGTGTCCTAAGACCCAAGGGCCGGATATGGCCCTCCAAGGTCATTTACCTGGCCCTCACTCAGGGACAACCTAAGTCTGAAACAACTTGAAAGCACACAACAACAACCACCCTATCTCATCAGCCAAAAGCAGGCCCACACTTCCCATTGGAATACTAACAAGTTTATATTTGTTAAAATTGTTCTTCATTATAATTATTGTATTGTTTTTAAGTGTTTGCACTACATATAAGATATGTGCAGTGTGCATAGGTAAAGGTAAAGGTCGTCCCCTGACATTAAGTCCAGTCATGTCTGACTCTGAGGTGTGGTGCTCATCTCCATTTCTAAGCCGAAGAGACAGTGTTGTCCATAGACACCTCCAAGGTCATGTGGCCAGCATGACCACATGGAGCGCCGTTACCTTCCTGCCGGAGCGGTTCCTATTGATCTATTCACATTTGCATGTTTTCGAACTGCTAGGTTGGCAGAAGCTAGGGCTGACAGCGGAAGCTCACACAGCTCCCTGGAATCGAACCTGCGACCTTTTGGTCAATAAGCTCAGCAGCTCAGTGCTTTGACCCACTGTGCCACCGGGGGGGGGGGGGGCAATTCCTATGCAGTGTGCATAGGAATTCAAATTATTATTATTTTCAAATTATAATCTAGCCCTCCGACAATTTGAGGGACTGTGACCTGGCCCTCTGTTTAAAAAGTTTGAGGACTCCTGCTCTAAAGGGTCAGGAGACAGGGTCTAAAGATTGTGGGGGGGACACCCACCACCATCTATAGACCTTGTCTCCTGCCCCTTTAGAGCTGTGCTCTGGCAAACCTTCCAAACCTTCCCTCACTAGGTATTCCTAGCAGTCCAGGTCCTTGGCAAAGTTCCCAGTAAAGACAGGCTTTTAGCTAATGATGCCGGCTCGGGCGTGTTGGCAGCCCATTAAACTGCTGTTCAAACATGCGCCGTTGGCACTGGGCAGATGCTGGCACAATGATGGCTGAGATAAACTGATTCCTTTCTCCCCTGCCTCAACATATTGGGCTCGATCCTTTGGCCATCATCTCCCGAAACCTTCTCAATGCTTCCTGTTCTGCAGTAGTCACGTTGCACAGCAGGGTTTTCACCAAATGCCATCACAAGACAAAATGCTCCTGCTGCTTTCCCCACAAACTCATCTGAAAGGAGGTCAGACAAGTCTCTGATCACTCTTTTCCAAAGCAATCACCCTTTTGCCCATATTCCTGTTGTGATGCCGGGAGTTGTGTGATGAGGCACACCTTTCATGAAACCTCTCTCCCCAAGGGCTATTGAGACAGAGGGTTCTTTGCCATAACATCCACCCACCCATCCATCCATCCATGATCAGTAGCAGGTCTACCAGGAGACAAGGCTGGGGCAATTGCCTCAGGGAGCATAGTTTATATTGAATGAAGGGAAGACAGACCAGATCTAACACATAAACCATCAGGAAGGAAAATTCATCTGAAGAAACCTGAGTGAAATTAACCTATAGGCATACCGTGGTCTTCTGTTTCATTGTCACAGAACAGTAGGCGCTACATCAGGGGTCCCCAAACTAAGGTCCGAGGGCCAGATACGGCCCTCTAAGGTCATTTACCAGCCCTCGCTCAGGGTCAACCTAATAATAATAATAATAATAATAATAATAATAATAATAATAATAAACCTTTATTTGTACCCCGTTACCATCTCCCGAAGGACTCGGTGCGGCTTACAAGAGGCCGAGCCCAAATACAATAGTAAAAACAACAGCAACACCAACAGCAAAAAAAGCAATAACATTGACAACACACAATGACACAATTAAAATCAATGGCAGGGCCAAATGTAATAATTAAAATTAAAAGTGCTGGGCATGACCAGGTGGAGTGTTTGGAGGGGGATGGGCATGCAGATATCCTGGATCTCTGATAAAGTGCGTTGGGACATAATGCTAGGAGTTTCCTTATTCTGGGAAGGCACACTGGAACAACCACGTTTTCAAGCTCCTCTTAAAGATTGCTAGCAACGGGGCCTGCCTGATGTCCTTAGGGAGAGAGTTCCAGAGTCGAGGGGCCACCACCGAAAAAGCCCTATCCCTCGTCCCCACCAATCGCGCTTGCGATGCAGGTGGGATCGTGAGCAAGGCCTCTCCAGATGAATGAAGAGATTGTGTGGGTTCGTACACAGAGATGCGGTCACACACGTAGGCGGGTCCCAAACGATTTAGGGCTTTGTAGGTAAGCACCTGCACCTTGAATTGGGACCGGAAAATGAACGGCAGCCAATGGAGCTCCTTAAACAGGAGGGTTGATCTCTCCCTGTAAGGGCCCCCCGTTAACAACCTGGCCGCCGCCTGTTGGTCCAATTGAAATTTCCAGGCCTTTTCAAGGGCAGCCCCACGTAGAGTCCATTACAGTAGTCCAATCTGGAAGTGACTAAGGCGTGGATCACCCTGGCCAGATCTAACTCTGAAACTACTTGAAAGTGCACAACAACAACAACCCTATCTCATCAGCCAAAAGCAGGCCCACGCTTCCCATTGAAATACTAATAACTTTATATTTTTTAGCATTGTTCTTCATTTAATTATTTATTTATTTATTTATTTATTTATTTACAGAATGTATATACCGCTTTTCTCACCCCGAGGCGGACTCAAAGTGGTTTACACATAGATAATGGCAAAAATTCAATGCCTTACAACTACAATAGTAAAACCACACTTTAAACATAAATTGTATTAAAAACACTACATCACCAAATATCAAAACAGTTATTAAAACCATAAAAGAATCCCATCAGTCGAGTCGCCCTTCCAGTCCTTGTCCCACTAAAAGCTCCATACATCTATTGTTCGAAAGCCTGGTCCCAGAACCATGATTTTAATTTTTTCTAAAGGTCAGGAGCGAGGGAGCAGATCTTACCTCCTTTGGGAGTGTGTTCCATAGGTGGGAGGCCACAGCCGAGAAGGCCCTGCTCCTCATCCCCGCCAGCCGCATTTGCGCCATTGACGGGACAAGAGCAGGGTCTCCCCGGATGATCTTAAATTGCAAGGTGGGACATCGGGGCAGATGCATTCAGACAAGTAAGCTGGGCCCAAACCGTATAGAGCTTAATAGGTCAAAACCAGCACTTTGAATTGGGCTCGGAGATGGACCGGCAACCAGTGGAGCTGGCATAACAGAGGGGTGGTATGCTCCCTGTATGCTGCCCCAGTTAGTAATGTGGCTGCCGCCTGTTGAACTAACTGAAGTTTCTGAACCGTCTTCAAAGGTGGCCCTATGTAGAGCGAGTTGCAGTAATCTATTCGGGATGTAACCAGAGCATGGACCACCATGGCCAGTTCAGACTTTCCAATGTATTTTAATTACTGTATTGTTTTTTAAGTGTTTTTTGCACTACAAATAAGATATGTGCAGTGTGCATAGGAACTCATTCATACTTTTTTCAAATTATAATCCGGCCCTCCAACAGTTTGAGGGACTGTGACCTGGCCCTCTGTTTAAAAAGTTTGAGGACCCCTGCTCTACATTATGACTCCTGTTTTTGTAAGTATCACATTTAAACTCATCCAAGTGGCAAAATTTGGTCTTTCTTCTCTGAGTGCCTTTCAATTCCAACAATGTTGGGAGAGTGGTGATGAGGGGTTGGTCTATATATGATATAGTTAGTTATATGTTATGGTAAACATCTTTTGGAAAGAGATCCAGTGCAGAAGTTTGTTTCAGCTTCTTTACTGGATGCCTTGCCAAACATATGGTCTTTATAGGCATTGCTCAACCTCATCATAAATGGGTCATGCAAATCTTTATTCCAATTTCTAAATGCCTTATATTGCAAAAATAGAAGACAGAAGGATTAATTGCAACAACTTGCAACTGATGAAAATTGCAACAACTTGCAACTGATGAAAATTGCAACAACTTGCAACTGAGAAATGCTGAGGTGTGATTTGTCCAAAGACATCTGGAATGTGTTTGTACGTAGATCTACATACATAAGTAGCCATATTTTTCTCTTATGAAACGACAACAGTTAACAGTGGTGGACTTGATAGACTTTTTGTTCCTTCCCCTTCTCATATCTCAATGCTGTTATTATATAATTTGGTCTATAGGAAACATGTTATATATCTATGATTGAAATGTACTGAAGCAGAAGCACTGCAAAAATTGAATCTTTAAGTTGTGCAATTGTTTCCTACAGAAAGGCAATAAAGTTGTAAATATATCACCCACATACTATGGCATTTGTTGCATTACTTCCATAAATACTCCAAAAAAATCGATGGAGTGTGTGTCAAAATGCGGCTGTAAAGCAGACCAATACTGAATGGGTAGAAAAATGTAATGGTGCTGTTACAAGGCAAAATGATACCTCCATTACATGCAGCAGTTGTGATATAGGTAGCAAAACGAGAGATATCTCAACCTGATCTCAAATGTTCACTAACCTGGAAGTTAGAAGGGAGGTGAACCGGTACAGTTTGTATCTCCCTTGTGAGATGACTCAGTCCTGACTTTCAAGCTCTGATCCATTTATTGTCTAAGAGCAGCATTGACTTCTTCCTTTCCAGGTGACAAATTATCTGGGGATTCATCTATACTTCTAGAAGTTGTAGTTTGGTGAGGCACCAACACTCTTGAGTAGAGAAGGCCTTGTAGAATGACAACTAGGATATCATGGTATTGAGCCATGGCAGTTAAAATGGTGTCAAAATGTATCAATTCTCCCTAAGAGGAGACTGAAGTCCTGTCCTGTGCTCAGATGGATGCGGATCTGCCACCTCCATCAGCCACCATTGTGCTTTGTTGTTGTTCATTCATTCAGTCGTCTCCGACTCTTCGTGACCTCATGGACCAGCCCACGCCAGAGCTCCCTGTCGGCCGTCACCACCCCCAGCTCCTTCAAGGTCAGTCCAGTCACTTCAAGGATGCCATCCATCCATCTTGCCCTTGGTCAGCCCCTCTTCCTTTTGCCTTCCACTTTCCCCAGCATAATTGTCTTCTCTAGGCTTTGCTGTCTCCTCATGATGTGGCCAAAGTACTTCAACTTTGTCTCTAGTATCCTTCCCTCCAATGAGCAGCCGGGCTTTATTTCCTGAAGTATGGATGGTTGGATCTTCTCGTGGTCCAAGGCACTCTCAGAACTTTCCTCCAACACCACAGTTCAAAAGCATCTATCTTCCTTCGCTCAGCCTTCCCTAAGGTCCAGCTCTCACATCCGTAGGTTACTACAGGGAATACCATGGCTTTGACTATGTGGATCTTTGTTGCCAGTGTGATGTCTCTACTCTTTACTATTTTATCGAGATTGGACATTGCTCTCCTCCCAAGAAGTAAGCGTCTTCTGATTTCCTGGCCACAGTCTGCATCTGCAGTCATCTTTGCACCTAGAAATACAAAGTCTGTCACGGCCTCTACGTTTTCTCCCTCTATTTCCCAATTGTCAATCATTCTTGTTGCCATAATCCTGGTTTTTTTTATATTTAGCTGCAACCCAGCTTTTGTGCTTTCTTCTTTCACCTTGATTAGAAGGCTCCTCAGCTCCTCCTCGCTTTTGGCCATCAGAGTGGTGTCATCTGCATATCTGAGGTTGTTAATGTTTCTTCCAGCAATTTTCACCCCAGCTTTGCATTCATCCAGCCCCGCACATCGCATGATGTGTTCTGCATACAAGTTAAAAAGGTTGGGTGAGAGTATGCAGCCTTGCCGTACGCCTTTCCCAATCTTGAACCAGTCTGTTGTTCCGTGGTCAGTTCTGACTGTTGCGACTTGGTCCTTGTACAGATTCCTCAGGAGAGAGACAAGGTGGCTTGGGATGCCCATCCCACCAAGAACTTGCCACAATTTATTATGATCCACACAGTCAAAGGCTTTAGAATAGTCAATGAAGCAGAAATAGATGTTTTTCTGAAACTCCCTGCCTTTCTCCACTATCCAGCGGATATTGGCAATCTGGTCATTGTGCTTTAGAAGGCAGGAATTTGTGGTGCTTCCTGCAAAGTCTGTGTGAAGTAAGAGGACTGTGCTCCCATTCTACTTGCACTGACTTCTGCAACATGTAGATGCCTCACACCACACTGGGGGAAAACAACAGGATGTTTTGTTTCTAATACCACCATAACACAAGAGACAGAAGGCAGGAGTTTTAACTCTCAGTGGCATGATGACGGATGCCAGCTCTGGTTCTGACAGGGATGATGATAAAAGAAGATAGCATGTGGTTTCTGTCCAAACCACAGATAGGAAAATATATATTTCCTGAATGTCTAGGGAGAAAGGCATGAAACTCTGGTAGATCACAGGATGGAATGTGGATGGTGCCACATTTTCATATGATTTTCTACAACAGCTTCTGTGGTGAAAATACCCTTCCCTCCAGGGGCATCCTAAGAAATATGGTTCTGTCACGCTGTGGATTCCTCACAATGCTCTGTCACAACACCTGAACCCTTTCCCCCTGATGAGATGAAGTAATGTGTCAGTCCAATCATGCTCTCATGTCATCACACTGGGACATAGGAACACTGCAACACTGTGAGAAAGCATCTGCAAATGGATATAGCTCTGGGGAACAATGTCGAGAGATAAACACTTTGCAATCACACAGCAATCAAGGTTTTAGAAAAAGAGAGATGTGAAGGAAAACCTCTCCCACCACAACTCATGCTAACAGTTTCTTATTTCATTTTTATAGACTGATATGAAGTTGGTGGACTTCACAAGGTTGTTGGACTCCAACATTGGCTGCATCTACTAGATGGCCCTTATGGTCTCTATGATACTAGGTAAGAGTGTCCTCAGAGTCCTTTTGGGGTCTAGATGGCTGACTTGGATGGCACTGCATTGGAGCCACCAAAACCTTGCTTCTAATGAGGTCGCAAAAGGGCTCCCAGCCATGTGACCAGCAGAAGTGACATTGCCACCAAGGCTCTGCTGGGGAACTACTTCTAGGAAGCAACATGGCAGTGGGTCTGTTTGATGTCTGGACACTGGACTGGGCAAGATTCAGCCCAAGCCAGCTGTCCACACTTCTTGGATGCTCTGGAGAAAATTCAAATCCCACTTGTGCAGGATTAATAGCTGAAAGCAGGGCATCATATGGACATCCTGCAGCAATTGTATGCTGAGTTGACTTTATTTAGCCCATATGGAGCCCCCGGTGGTGCAGTGGGTTACACCCTGTGCCGGCAGGACTGAAGACCGACAGGTCGCAGGTTCGAATCCGGGAGAGGTGGATGAGCTCCCTCTGTCAGATCCAGTTCGTCATGCAGGGACATGAGAGAAGCCTCCCACAAGGATGATAAAACAAATCATCCGGGCATCCCCTGGGCAATGTCCTTGCAGACGGCCAATTCTCTCACACCAGAAGCGACTTGCAGTTTCTCAGGTCGCTCCTGACACGACAAAAAAAACAAAACCCATATAGACATGACCATAGTCAATTAAGGAGAGGGATTCAATACCTCCAACCTTTCCCTAGTCCTTTGCTGTAAGGAATTCAATTCAGAGAGCCTTCGGATGAGTCTTTCACTATGCAATCCCACTGCCCAATTCACAGAATTTCCTGAAAAAAAGGTTGTGAACTCATAACCATCCTGGATTCCTCCACTGCTTTTCTGGGGTTTTTCTCCCTTTCTCCAAAGTAATACACACAAGAAAGTAAAGTTGTTCTAACTCCATGCTATTCTTTGATTGTTAGTGCCAAGAGCCCTCCACTTAAAAGTAGTTCAAGATAATTAATGTCAAATAAGGCCTTAGTTTAATATTGGTAAGTCTGAATCCTTTACGTGCAAGTCCAAAACACCTTTTCCATTACTAAAATCAGTCACACATTTGCAAAAATCAACTGGAGACCCTGAGCTAATGTTTGTCCTTTGAACTTGCTATATATTACAAATAGTCACTTTAGTGGGAGGCAGGGGTGCAGCACGGAAAGTAGGGCTTTCATAATACTAACATTTTCTTATACTTTATAGGAACAATTTTGCTGCTTTATTAATTTTGTCACCTTTTGCATTTTATAGTTTCACTTTAATAGTTTTATGCCTTTTTGTAAACTGCTTTGAAAACACGAACATATTTACATAAAACCATGATGATCATTTTCTTCCTCCAATCACCCAAATGTACAAACCTGTTAGTTAAGAAGCAACAAAATATCAGCAGGCAGCATGAGAAGCAATGCCTCTTTCAAGCCAGACCTCTTTTATTGTGGTTGAAGGCAGGCACAGTAATTTAGAGGAATGACAATACTATTTCTGTGCTACATCCAAAATATGTGTGTGTGTGTGTGTGGCAGATGCACAGATTTTACAAGTTCACAGCTCAGGCCAATGTTGATTATTAGCTAACCTTACACCCAAAAACCTTTCCCTTTCTCTACAGAGCCTGCATATGTTTTCCTGAGCAGGCCTCTGAAAAAAATTAATGTGAGGGACTTTCTTTTTGTAATTACAAATGTGACAAAAGAAAAATAAATAAATGCATGAACATTACTGTAGCACTTTTGAAACTAAAAATAGACAAACAGCAAGCCCTGAAGCATGATAGGAAAGGTAGGGGAAGAACTGATAATCGAGCATACATTTAGTTCGCTGTCGTATTATTTCAGCTGCACCCTACAGAACAGGGAATCAGAATGTCAACAAGTTTTTAAAAATATGTAGTTATCCAACCATAGATTACTGGGTTTGGACACTGAGGCCTAAGTTCAAATCCTGCTTAGCCATGAACCACATTGTGTGACTTTGCTTATGTTTTTTTCCTTTTGCTCATTGCTGAATTCCCTGGCAGAACCATTATCCATAACATATCATGAGGCAGTCCAAGTAAATAATATTTTATAACCATGCCTTCCCATATGGACTCCAGATGACCAGGATCAATTTTCCCCAATCCTGCATGCTCCTCTTTTTCCTTATGAACTCTGTATATGCCCCATATCCCCAGTTATTATATGCATGTCTGTATAAAATATTGAGCAAGGTGACTTCTTTGTGAACCATGACCAGCAACTTGGGACCCAGGTATTGCAAAACTCCCTGGGTCTTCATCCTTAATCAATTGACTTTTCAGAAACTCTCAAGCATGGACTATAGAAAATTGTCCCTTTCCTTGGGTCTTTTTGACTAGGTCACCTGAGTATCAGGGACCCATGGACATGTTAATTACTTTTCACAAATGACATTTCCTCTCTGTGAGGAGAAGGGGATGTCGCTGTTCCTCTGACAATGACGTTCCCCCTTCCCAGAAGAATGGATCTACAAGATCCCATCAGAGAAACAGTATTGCTTTACTTTTAAGCAATGGGCTGGCTCTGAGGGGCTAGACAGGAAGGTTATTTCAAACCTCTGTATCGATAAGTTAGGTTGGGTTTGAGGGCTTACAGCAATTGCTTCTATCGCTTGTCACTTGGATCCGGGGTGGGTCATTCGTAATCCTATCATCAAGCCAATTTTCCTTTGTTTTTACTGTTGCTGCGCCTTCTTTCACATCATTGGTTGAGCGGCCAAAGCGGCGCTCGGGCTCTCATTGGACAAGTCGCATTGGCCCCTAGCTGCTCCTCCCGGCTTGCTGATGTCACAGCCAATCACAGCGAAGCCGGCTCAGGGGGTGGGCATGGGAAATTTGAATGGGAAAAACTGTATATATTGTATGGTTCCCTGCACAGGAATTATGCCAGCTCCTTTGCAGATTACTGCAGTCATCATCCTTTGCA